>NC_089800.1:64229715-64232215 GCF_029633855.1 Hoplias malabaricus
GACACAAAACTGTGACTAACGCAAAATATATTTTTTCATGCCTTGCCTGTGCATTCATTGATTAATAGTAGAAAAATGCAGCATTAATATTTTTTAGTTTATTATAATGTACTCTGAATCACTAAAAAGCCTTTTTGGTGTTTTGTGTGAGCTGCAGAGGAGAACCTGAACGATGTAGAAATGGAGACGAGAACTCAGCTGGTTTCGAATAATGCTGGAAGCTGGGTGTCTGTCGGAGGACTGTTGCCCTTCACCAACTACAGCGTCTGGGTACAAGCCTGTAACAGCCAGGGCTGTGTGGAAAGCGCCCCCTTCAATATCTCACTGCCTCCTGCAGGTTAGTGATACATACTGCGAGTTTACAACATTTATATATAGTTCAGACAATTTTCTTAAAACTGTGTTCTATGAGATTTTCCTTTTAAATTGAAATCAGTAGTATTCCTGAATGGGAATCGGAAACAAATATTATAATAAATGGTATCACTGTGAATATGGGAATATCACTGCAAAGTGTTACTGTGGAAAATGTTTCTGGCTATGTCATATATATATATATATACTCTCTGAACGAGGATCCAGCGCCTTTTACTGATATCTTTTGTTCATTGAGCTCAACCGTGAATTTTCATACCGCTGCCCCTCAGAGAAAGCCTTGACATTACTGATTTTTAGTTTTCTATGCTCATTGGATGTAATTGCTCTCTACATTATAATAGTACTTCGTCACAAGTGAACAAAACAGTAAGGAATGCAATTTCATACAGCAATTTATTTACATTTACCTGCATTGAAAGTTGAAATCACTTTTACCTTTAAACAGTTACTCTTGAGGATGTGCATGTTTTCTCCTGTAGACCATGAGAGTATGTATCTGCATTTAACGTGTTATTTGCAAACATACACAATCCACTACTTTTATTTAGAGCAATGCAGTCGGTACCATGGGCTGTTAGCCTCTTTAGCATGTGCCGAGGCTGGAATGGCACCTTCCCCACTTCTGTTACCATTTGCATGCCCATTGCCTGCTTCTTTCAATTGGTGGCAAGGCCATGGTCAAATTCTGGTCTCTGTGTCGAACAATGGCCCTTATACTGTTTACCAATGTCTAACATTGTGTTGCTTACACATTATGTTTATTATATACAAATAACTTTAGTTTGTGTTGCTATCACCACATTATTGCAGCAATTTCAATTAATTTTGCTATTGTGTGTTATTAGTAGTTATATTCTTAAATAAAATTTATTATATTCTGTAAATGCCAGTTGAAAGGAACCAAAATAGATGAAGTCTTAGGTCTGGGCAATTAAACTACACTAAGTTTCATCATTTCAATATTGTCTAAATAAAGGCAAAGAGAAACTAAGCAAGCTGGACCACCATTAGCCACCATTTCAAATTAGGAAAGCCCAAAATACATACCCTTATCATTGGAAGGTCTGGATTTCTATATGTGTCTGACTCATAAAACAGTGCTGTAACAAATTCACAGCCTCGTTTATTTTGAGTAACACCTCGCTCTGGTGTCCTGACTTTAATCATCCGGAGGTGTTGCCCGTTTTAGTGTAAAGTTAAACAAAAAGCTGTGCAGATGTAATTTACTCCTCAGAAAGTCAGTAACAGTGAGATGTGTCCGTGTATTAGTGTCGTTATAGGGACAGACAAGATGATATAGTAGAAAACAAAAGGCTGTGTCATAGAAACATTCTCCAAACATAAAGAAGAGACTGATAAATATTACCTCAACAACGTTCAACACATTTCTGTTCGAGACTCTGAGCTGCACCGCGGTGGATGGTGGACCTACAGCGCTGAAGCGGAGCGAGCGTGTCCCAATTCAGCTCTCAACTCTCTGCTGACCCCTTGAACACTTAAACATGCTTTTTTGGGTCCCAAAAAGAATACTTTTCCAGGGAAAAGAGGACCTCTGGTCACCGCCGAATGGTTCCAAATTTAGTTCACGAACTGGAATGTGAAATATGGCTGAACTAACAACAGACGGTTCTCTGTGTAAAATACGGGTGAATTAACTGTACTTACTCGCGCATGCACATTTCAACATTAGGTGTCAGTCTGTAAGCATATGCCTCTTCTAGGCCGGCTCTGCAGGTGGCCCGGCAAAAAAGCATAACTACCAAAAAATGCCTTTTTTTTTCTTTCAAAGGCAGGAGAGCTCCTTTACATTTTATAAACCTTTAATGAGGAATGGACTAATAGCAATGTTTCAATGTTTTCTTTATTTTTACTTACATTAGAACCATATTTTGCAAACATTTTTGATGTTTTGTTTTTTTTTGGATAGTGATGACGTACACTATTTGCACCAAAACACTTTAGACACATGTGACAGACCAGACTGTATAAGAGCCACACTTTGCCTCACAGTTAAACTGTTGTTGGTTTTAATTATGACTCTTTTTACGACCTTCTCTCAGCAAACGAAAGGAAAGAGTCCCTGCTTAAACACGCTTCCTTTTACTTAATGGAGTGAGAGCAT
>NC_089800.1:64887215-64992215 GCF_029633855.1 Hoplias malabaricus
CTTCATAAAGGCAGGGCTTCATAACCTCTGCTGATACGAACACTGGACACTGTTCCAAACCTGCCTTATACATAGCTGTCCCAAAGGAGCATAAAGCGGTTCATTCAGGGATCTAGGGCATAAAATGTGTCCGGCCGGGATTTCTTAATCTCCAAAAATGTCTGGGATATGCTGTCTGCAGTCTTTCCCCCATTCCAATTATTGCCATAAGCCCTAAACCCTTCTTTGAAGAGTGCACTTTGAAGACATAAAAGGGGTGCAAGAGTTCTGGTGTTCAATGTGGAGGAGAGTTGAGGATGGAACTGGGACACATTTTGCTGTGCGCGCCTACATGTGTGTACATCACTTCAACACAATTCACTGTTTCACTGTCTTTATGTTTGAAAGCGTTTGTGTCCCATAAGCCTTTCAGTGTCTGCTCTATATAACTAGGGTTTCATAATTCCAGGAATTTTCAAATTTATGACATTTATCATGGGAATGAACGGGATTTAACATTATGGGAATTAATGGGAATATTCAATGTTAAAAGTGAGAAACTTATATATTATAACATATATTAACATATAGTTGGTAAAAAATATATATACTGAAACATAATCTTGGCTAAAATAATTAGATATGATACCAAAACAGTTGCTCCTCAATCCCAGGCACATGGCAAACCACACACTGAAGGGCTATTGAGACCACACCCCCTATGCTGTTCATTCCTCCATCACATGTACAGCATATGTCCAGATGATTTCTAGAAACCTGACACTCATCACTACTGAAAGCACACATTTGGACCAAAGGACTTTCTAATGTCAGGTAAGTTCTAACAAGGTTCATATTTTTATTGACAGTAAGAGCATTGAAACATTTAAGCAACTAATAAATCAAGGTGTAACCTCACAGTTGCTTGTTATCTGGTAAATCAGAAAAGCTTAATGAGCAATTTCATTTAAGAGACTAGTTTACCAAGGCTAGCAGGCTAGCAAGAGGATAGCTTAGCAATGCTAGCATATCCCAGTGATGCTCTGTTCCTGTACCGAGTCTATATAAGTTCTAAATTAATTAATACAGTGTTTCCTATTAGTAAGGTTAAAAGCATCACAGTTACATTGTAATCTTGTGATGATCATGAGTTGTCTGGTGTAAATGAGTCACGTATTTCAATACTGTGCTTTAGTTTTGTAGTTTGGAATGAACAGAATAAACAGGCCATGATCATACACTGCAGGAACTCACAAATGTTTCTATAGTTTATAGTTTTATTTTTTGGGGCCATATTTTAAATGGAAAGGAATCTGGCCGAAAAGGCATGTTTTAGTTGTCTTTTGTCCCCCCACCCACCCACACACACACAAAAATAAATAAATAATAAAAAAAAATATCCTGTCTAAAGTATCCTCTTTTATGAAAACCAAAACATAGTAACCCTAACTACACAGCAATTAGACTCTTCATCTCCTCCTGAGTTGTACTTTATAAAAGAAATCTAAATACAATAAACAATCGCTCTTGAACATTTGTTTGGTACTTGTTTGTTGGTGATAATGACTGACAGACCTCTAATATGATGTTGCTTGGAGTGGATATGTTAACACTTGTTTTTGTGGTATGTATGACACAAATAGTGTGTGTGTGTGTTTGATGTATAGCGGTGTGTGTTGATGTGCTGTTCCTTGGTGAAGTTGGAGATGGTTATTTACACACATCGAAGGGAACTGGGAAAGTGGAAAGGGAGTAAGAGTGAGGGATGAAAAGAATCTGGAAGCCACATCCAGCGTGGCGTCTACGCTAGCTTTGCTAATTACAGCCTTAGTGTCCTCTGGTCTCACATGTGTCCACATGAGGGAAAGTTCCACACAAACCATCTCCACAGTTTTACAACCCGACTCTCACTTCTGGACGCTTCTAGCTCCAGTGGAGGCCACTATAACGGTGTATGGAAAAGGAAAACATGTCAGTAAAAGCCTAAATCTGATTTATACTAGGTACAGGAACACATGTTCAGCAACGTTGTGGGCATGTGTACCATGTTTGATCAAGAAAAAACAAAAAAAACTTTGAATTCTGAGTAAAATACACTACATTTTTGCACCCCTTTATAATGAGTGATATCAGCTATTAAGGTGCCAGAAAAGCACACATACAGTGCTGGATGATCTCTATACAGAAGTTTGAAATTGGACACTGTACATGAGCCTAAAATCACCATGCTTAATGCCAAGTGTGAGCTAGAGGGCTCAAAAATACACTAAGCGTACAATCTGTTTCTTCAGCAAAATATAATATAAAAACTCTAAATATGTCTTCAAGTCCAGGTCTTACTCAAAATGAAGTCCAGCGACTCAAGTCTGATACAGGTCCAAGTTCTCTTACAGCAGCCATAGCACCTGAACACCAGAACATGCAAATCCACTGAAACTAAGCAGGATTTGGCCTGGCAAGTTCTTGAAAGTGAATCCTCCAAGGAAAGCTTGGCTGGCTGCTGAAAGTGGTGTTGGTGGGGCCAACAAGGGACGCTCTCCATGTGGTCTTTTTGTATCCCAATGCCCAAGTGCAGTGACAGAAACAAACATCACCATTCTTCTGATGAGATCTAAATCATAAACAATCCTGGGCATTTCCTTGAAATGAGGAGGGGTGTAACCCCAGAGGCTATATCCACCACTGGTCCTTCCTGAGCTCCCTCTCGTCTCCTCTCTGTTTGATAACTGATGTGTGGTGAACTTATTGGCACGGATTGGTTGCCAGCAAGTGCTGCACAATGGTAGTGGCTGAGGCAACTCCATAATGTACCTAAATGTACCTAAGAATATACAGAGCTTAGCATCTAGGAAATGATGGTATAAGTTATCATTTATTCATCACTTTGTAACTTGAGTCTAAAAAAGATCCAAGTTGTGTAATTCAAGTCTGATACAGACCCAAGTCTTGTGGCTACAGACCTCGGACTCAGGTCAAAGTCCTGATACTATAGTCTGACATAGGTCCAAATCCCATTACTGAAGTCTGACTTGGCTCCAAAGTCCTACAAATTGAGTCTGACAAGGTCCAAGGTGCTGTGACTGAAGTCTAATTCTAAAATCTGACAAAGTTTTATATCCTGTGGGTCAAGTCTGACTCAGGTCTCAAATCCTGTGACTCAAGTCTGAAGCAGGTCCAAGTCCTGTGATTTGAGTTTGACTCCTTGGACTGGAGTGCACAGTTCTATTGAAAACAACTGGAAAAATGTCCCTTCAATTCCCTATGAAAAAGGAGGCAAATTGAATTTTCTACTTAAAGTTTTAAAAGAACTTATAAAATAATCTTTAGCCATTTAAATGAGGTCCACTTCAAAAGCAGACTTCAAAAGAGTTAAAAGAAAAGTGATGAATAAAATCTGTATTTCCATCCAATTGATGGAAAAGCATTGGGCTTTTCGCCTGGATTGTAGATTTGTTTTAAAAAGGTCCAACACACTTTCTGTTAAAATGGGTTGAAATACATTGTGTCCAGCCAAAATCATGAAGCACTGGAAGGCCATGCGATGCAGAAAGGTCTCCATGGCTCTTTTGTTTCTGTTATCTCCATCAGAACCTGTCTCTGAGATGTTCAACAGACACAGATGGAGTGGAAAATGAAAATTATTAGATATATAAACTAGACTTAAGATGATTTTACTTGCTAATATCATTTTCTGCATTGTTTTAATTTAGTATCAGCATACGCAGTGCCAAGTGCTGGCAAGAGAAGTATAAAGACACTGGCCCTGGGCTGTGGAGCAGTTGAACTGTGTTCTCTGAGGTCATGGTATCTTCACCCAATACTTTTGGAAAGAGTTGTGATCAAAAGCTTATCATCCAACATTGTTGCCTGACCACAATACTGCTTTCATGGCTGAATGCCATCAACTCTTCACAACATACTGCATTATTACATCATAGGCCAGTGTGTTGACACTGGAATGGTTCAGAAATGAAAGGACCCAGGCCACAGAAATACACAGCCAAGTAAACAAAGAAACAAAAGCATAATTTCAGACCTGGACAGAAGGCTTCATTTGTTGACCGCTCTGAGTTAAGGTCAAGCTTACTGTCTAAAGCTAAAGTCCTGCATAAAATCATCACAGGGATAGTTAAGTGACACCCTGAGCCTAACATCACCATGACCAATGCAAAGGATGGTGATCTTATGCTCAAGGAGCCATTTGTGGTGGACCAGATGTAATAATAATTATAATGATATTATTATTATTATTATTATTATTATTATTATTATTATTCACCGCAACCCTGAAATGGACAAGCGGAAAAGAAGATGAGATTATTATTATTATTATTATTATTATTATTATTATATTACACTCATATAGCTGTGTTTGAATACCTAAGTTCAATTTAAAGACAAAGATGAAATACTGAGAGAACTGTTAGGTTTTAAAAGAAAAGTATGAAAAGCAGAGTTGAAGACTTTTTGGTAAAATAGGGCATAGGCAGGCAATATTACGTAAGTGGAAAAACAAAGTTTTGACCACTTAATATGAGGTTAGAAGGAAAGGAAAGAGTCAAGAAGTAGAACCTACTGGAGTTTTATGGCCACTCCAACAAAGGTAAAGCTAAGATATAAGAATTTAGAATGTACACTTAGGGCCAATGAGCAAAATATCAGATTTACCTGTGTTGAGTTTCAGAAAGTTAGCAAACATTCAGCATCTAAGATTACTAATGAAGGATATAAGGGCAGAGGGTGGCAGGATGGAGGTAGATTTGGTGCTCATACAGATCTTTGTGTCATCAACACAGGAATTAAGACCATTGTTTCAAATGATCTGATCAAGGGATAGAATGTAAATGAGGAACATAAGAGGGCCTGGGATTGAGCCCTGGGGAACTCCATGTGTAACAGCACTGGGGGAGGAACTTCTGGGCTTCAAACTCACAGAAAGGCTGTCTCAGTCCTGTTCAATGAATGTAACCCAGACTGAAAAAGCTCAAAATGAATGTTGTTTATCAGGAACAACTGACTGTTTGAGTTGCCACCACCCATTCAGGCGGCTTAGCTAAAAAGGAAAAGGTTAGAAATTTGTCTGTAAAAAGCAAGTTTGGCTGTTTCTGTACAAGGCTTTTATGAAAGGGAGCGATGGCAAATGTTTTAAGACCTAGAAAGACATGACCTGGCTCAAAAGACATATTAATAAAATGAAAAATAGGGTTGTGTAGAGCAGGGAGGCATTTTTTTAAGAAGTGGGCATGAAGCAACATCAAACAGGTACTCATTATCCAAGTAATGATGTAACTGTGCTTCCTGATGAAATGGTACACACTGGAGCAGCTGCACATGAGCCTAAGGTCACTATGCTGAATCCATGATATGGGCTAGAGGGGTACAAATCTTCAATAGCATTGTGAAACAGAGAAACTGATGTGTGTGTATGTGTGTGTGTGTGTGTGTGTGTGTGCACTTGTGCGGCAGCTGACTTTCAGACGATATCTCCAACCTCCTGCTGCATTACTCACAGCCTTTCATCATCAGTTAAACAATTCTCCCATTGGAGAGGATCCTCTTTGCATTGTTTCCTTTTATTAGTATCTTACTCATATGGCCAAAAGTTTATGGACACCTCATTCACTGTTTCTTTGGAAATGAATACTATTGACCAGGAGCTGGACGATTAGTTCTGGATTCCAAATCTTCACTAATTGACAGAACCAACCAGCAAATGGCAGTAACTCACCACACTAATGCTCTTTTTGTTGCCATCAGATCCTCACAGCAATGTTACAACATCTATAGTCCAAAGCCTTCCCAGAGGAGCGGACAGTTTTACTGCAGCAAAAGTGCGAGAAAGTCCTGAATCATGCATTGGCTTTAGTTACTTTTTTGGTGGTGGACTTTCTGCAGGGTTTAAGTGCTCTGTTTGTTTTACTTGTGTCTGAGCATATGGACGAAGCAGAAATCAGGGAAAACGATCTTCACTGTGGGAAAGTCCTGGTGACCCTTATTACAGTGGCGGGAGAGGAGGTTGAAGAGTTATTTTTATAGACTTTTTGGGATTTTGATGGGGAAAAGCAATAGATCTGGGCTGGGAAAAGAGGGACAGTCAGACAAATGGTTATAAACTGCTGACATAAAGTCTAGCCCGGCCATTACAGCACACTAACACGGCCAGTGCCTCACTAACTCCTATTCCACTCGCCTTAGAGCCGAAAAACCTTTAAATATTAAATAAGAGTTACAGTCCACATTAAAGCTCTGGTAACTATGGCTCAGCATCCAGTTGTTTGAAAGTTGGTTTCGAGACACAGTTTGAAAAGTGTTTTCCTTGGGCCTGAATTTAAAGTTTTGCTTGGGTTTGAGTGTGTAATATATTTATTTTCTTGAGTAAGACCTGAAACCTTAGGCCATGGCAGAACTCCAGGGCACAACTGATGAATCACATTAACAATCCAGTCCCCAACACAAACACAATATATGGCCAAATGTTTGTGCGCATAAACATTTCTTCCAAAATGAAGGGTGTCAGTAGAGAATCCTTTCCTTTTGTCTACAAGTAGATTATGCCTTATAATATTTTCAACAGTAAGAAATATTAACAATGCACACACATATAGATGACTGTCCCAGGGGCACTTTTAATCCCTTTACCCTCTCTGGATCTTGCTGCAGGATGTGAACAGGAGATTCACACATTCACACTCAGACAGAGGAAGAGAGGAGAGATAGAGAGATTACGGCAGAAGAGAGTGGAGTAAGAAGAATAAAGAGATAGAGAGCTGTAGTTGGCTTCGGATACTATTTTTCACAGTATTTTGTCAGATACTCGAAGCTCATTGGTGTGGTTTCGGTCAGGTGTGTAAACAAACGACATTAAACTTTTTGAAACAAAAAAATGAAAAAAAAGAAAAGAAAAGATTTTCATTGTAAATACGTTTGGAAAAGTGTGTAAAATAGGTTTAGTCACATATTAAATGATTGGTAGTGGTATAATTAATGAAACAGTTTGTAAGTCATTGCTGCCATTGCCATCCACTGCTCAGAAAAACATATTTTGCTAAGTCTAATGCTTCAGAGGTGACCTCATTCTGAGGTTGGGCCTGATGTTTTACGTCATGAGAACATGTTAAATCTTTTTTAGAGTACAATAAACACAAACGCCAATTCCACACCCAACCCAAATTTCATTGTTCATAACTTTGGGTATTTTACTGAGTAGGAGAAAGGGGTGGGTACACTGCTAGAAAACTGTCACTGTGGTGGTACCCTCAAGGGTACATCTCTGTACCATCAGCTGGGGAACATAATTGCACCTTAATCTATTTTAATTGTAGATTTTAAAACTAAGTTGATTTCAGATGCGTTTCACCTCCAGGACTGATATCTTTGATTATTTATTTATTTGATTTCTTTTCAGTTGACATAGTTCTATACTGAAAGATTACCTCTTGAAAGTATTATCCCCTCCTTCTGGAGAAAACAAAATGAATGTACCTTTAAGGAACAACTCTGAGACTGAGGAGAAACATGTGCTTTGTCAGCATTTAGAGGGGTCACTCCAGCCACTGAGTTTAGCAGAAATCCAGACACTGCTGAGTTCTGGAGAGGACCCAATGTATAGGGGGTTTATACCTTACTAGCCCCCTCTTTGCATTGGTAATGGTAACCAAGGGATTTTCCTTTCTCTTCATATTGTTCTACAGAGAATACGCAAAGCTGAAATCATTGTTGAGGCGTCTACAAACATTTGGACACTGAGTGTAGCTTCACCACTAATGAAAACCATACAGAAAAAGGCAAGCGCACATAACAAAGCTGTCCTGTTTTATTAGCAAAGAGCCAGGGAGCCTTTACCACTCCAGGGTTCGCCAGAGGAAAACAAGAGGGAGAGGGAGAGAGAGAAACTTAAGAAAAATGGTTTGAGCAAAGCAAATCTCAAACCAACCCCACAATCATAAAACACATACACACGCATGCTGTTGTATATTTTCCCTGTCACTGTCGTCACACACACACTTTTGCTGAGGGAACCCTGTAGTTCCACAGTTCCACTGCTCCACAGCCCATGGGGGGGCTTTAACATCCCTCAGTTTCCACTGCTTACAACACACACACACACACACACACACATACACACACACACACACACACACACACACACACACACACACATATATAAATAAAACAACATTTAGTAATTCAGAAATAATGATCACTGCTCATAAATATAAGAGGGAGAAAAAGATAGATAGATAGATAGATAGAGAGAGAGAGAGAGAGAGAGAGAGAGAGAGAGAGAGAGAGAGAGAGAGAGAACCATAACACACAGAGAACGACGTCAGATTTTGACCTAAATTTGACGCCAGCTTAAATAGCACTTCCAGATGAACATGACATCATCCACATTGTTGTTCTGTGTATTTTCTTTTGGACGAAGGAACTCAGAGACCCTTGGCATTCAGCAAACACTATCCACCAGCTCTTGATGCAATATACCAATACACCATACACCATAGGTCCAAAAGTTTGTAGACACCCCTTACTGTGACTGAATTCAGCTCATTTAAGATGCCTCCATTGTGACCACAGTGTAGACAATCTACATAGAAATGTATAACACCATATGGGACAGCTTCACATGTGCCTACGGTCACCATGCTCAATACCCACAGTCTGCCAGAGGAGGGACCAACACGAGTACCCGACCTCACTGATGTTTATGTGGTTCAGTGTCATCAAATCCACACAGCAATGTTCCAACATCTAGTGTAAAGGCTTCCCAGAAGAGCAGAACAAACTCCTGATCAATGCCCTTCATTTCAGAAGAAACACAGGTGTTTGCAGGCATTTGGCTGTAAACTGTGTTTGACTCTAATCTTCAGATTCTGGCGGATGTTTAAAAGGTGTCTGAAATAAACAGCTTTTGCACATGTCTCTGAACTCCCTCACTCTCTCACCTGTGAGATCTGTAGCAGCAGGACAGCAGCCAAAAAAGATTAGACACCAGCTGGTTTTCTCTCGCAAACACACAAGCGCACACATCCCATACACACACACAAACACTGTCTCCATCAGTGGAATATATGAGTGAGAGAATGAGTGGTTTTTTATATATACCTGTCTATTTCAGGGCTAATTTGAGTCACTGTTAGAGCGGTGTAGGCCAACAAAAAAAAATCTATGGCCAAAAGTCTTTGGAAAATTTCTTCTAAAATCTGTGTGTGTGTGTGTGTGTGTCTGCCAGTAATGTATCACAGTGTGGTTACTAAAACCTGTTTACACGCTCACATTGTGGGCACCCCCAGCTGGTCCCCACAATGTAAACCATTTTGACATTTGGGTTAAGGTTAAAGTTAGGGTTAGGGTTAAGCTAGTACTTACTTATGGAAAAGATAATGGTAAGTCTCCCCAAAATGAAAGTCTATGTCCTCACAATTCACAGATACAAGATTGTGTTGGTGTGTGTGTGTATGCGGTCATGTATCTAGGTCTTTGTGAAGACCAGAAGTTTACAGAATGGTGGAAAACATTACAGAGCAGTCCTCTTCACTTTGGTTCCTGGTAAAATGGGCTACACATGAGCTTAAGATCACCATGAGACAGGAGCTCCTGATTAATTCCAACGTTTCTTCTGAAATGAAGGGTAGTGATCAGGAGTTGTTCCTCTTTGCTGAACTGTCTACTGGACAAGAGCTGAAGAACTAGGACGGGACTGCAGCCTGTTTCTGCGCTTAAAAAATCATCTTTCAAAAAGACTTCTTGTAACTATTATACAAGCGTATAAAAAGCCCTTAAAAGGAATTAGACTGTGGACAAATGGCCTGTTATGCGTCTCAGTATGGAACAAATTTATGAATCTTTCTAATTTGCCATGGATTTTTGGTTCATTTTTATATAAAGGTGACCACAGTGGTCCAGAGCACATTTCAGAACAACAGTCTAAACTGAAACTGATGACTCCTCCACTCCTGCAATGAAAAGGAGCCGGTATGAGGTTTAGGCCCACGGAGACGACACCTACATTCTTTTGGTGTAACCCAAAGAATGAGACTTTCTGCTGAGGTTTTGAATATTTTCTTGAAGCAGCAATATATGACCCACAATGGTAAGAGTTTGCCAGAGAGGTATAACAGCAGTTCAACTGTGTTCTCTGGAGTGATAGAGCTCCATCCACTACAAGTGGGATGACCTAGCATCTGGAAGTAATTGTCCAACACACTCGTGCCTATATAGTTAAAAGACTTTGCTAAAGTGACCTCTAGGGGGGCAAAAACGAGACAAAGGCTGCCCTTCATATGGCAAAAAACAACCCTCTTTGATGGTGTGCCCTCTAGAGCAAGAAAATTTGATAATGTGTGTTAAGAAGTGCCCTTTTATCATAACATCATAGGTTGTTATGCACTGGTGGGGCCCTGTGTTGTGCACTGGTGGGTCCGGCTCCACACGACTCAACACGGCTTGGCTCTGAGTGCTTGAAGCTTGTCGCTTTTCCACTGGCAGGGCTCCCCTGTGATGTCGCAACACGCCATCTCTAACAGGAATTGTTCATTCATTCATTATCTGTAAGCGCTTATCCAATTCAGGGTCGCGGTGGGTCCAGAGCCTACCTGGAATCATTGGGCGCAAGGCGGGAATACACCCTGGAGGGGGCGCCAGTCCTTCACAGGGCAACACAGACACACACACATTCACTCACACCTACGGACACTTTTGAGTCGCCAATCCACCTACCAACGTGTGTTTTTGGACTGTGGGAGGAAACCGGAGCACCCGGAGGAAACCCACGCGGACACGGGGAGAACACACTAACTCCTCACAAACAGTCACCTGGAGCGGGAATCAAACCCACAACCTCCAGGCCCCTGGAGCTGTGTGATAGCGACACTACCTGCTGCACCACCATGCCGCCCTAACAGGAATCGCTGGCTTTTAAATCCACAACTATGGCAGCAATGAACTTAGGCGCTGTTTACTCATCGTGAACTCGCATGTTGTTTTTTTCTTTTGGACTGAACAAGACTCAGCCCCAGTTCTCACAGATCAGATTTACTTGTTGCACGTTTGTCTTTCACTTGAAATGTTCGCCCGCCATCGGCCCAAGGAGCATATAAACCTCTTCAAAACACCTCAAGGTAAAGTTATGAGCTGCCGTCGTGAGTCCAATAAAAATATATGTGAAAGCTGTTATAACTTAAGATCTTTTTCTAGAGGTGGTTTGTGCTGGATTTGAATGAGCTCTGCATTTCGTGGTGATTGACATGGCTCTGGCCAATCAGTACTCTGCCATGTTTACACGTCACCATTTAGTACCTACTCTGCGCGGTTGGAACCCGGAGCGATCTGAGACTGAAAACCTGCCCAGTTCCAGGGACCAGGTACCAGATTTGGCCAGTGGAAAAGTAAAAGAGACGTGCCAAGTCTAGTAGAGTCGTGTAGGTTCCATGCAGAGGAAAAGCACCATAGGTGCCCTTTGACTTTTTTCACCCCTGCCCTTCAAGTCCGCCACTGGTGCTGGAGCTCAGTAATGCTCTCATGGCTGCCACTGCAATGTTCCAGCACATAGTGTAAGAGAAAAAGGCTATTACTACAGCAACCTCCATTTCAAAACAAACTGTGGATGAGGTGTCCACAAACCTTTGGCCAAATTGCGAGTTTGCTGCTGTGAACAGGAAACAACACAAAGAGGACCCTCTCCAATGAGGGAATTGTTTGTTTCTGATGATGAAAGACTGTGAGTGGCAGGAGGGTGGGGATATGGTGTGAAATCAGCTGCCGCACAAGTGCACACCAAACTGGACCAAAGATACCAGAGCTCCATCACTCCAGGGGACACAGTTCCACAGTGCAATATACCCTAAGTCGCATATGCAACTGCTCCAGAACCTCCCGTTTCATCAGGACACACACACAAACACACACTGGACTACATCACTGATCTTGTAATTCACAAATACAAGTCTTTCAGTTCTAAGTCAAAACAAGCAAACACAAACAAACAAAGCACGGTGTTAAAATAAGCCCAAAACACAATGTTCTCCCACCTAATGTTTCCTGAAGTTTGTGGACACCTGCTTGTACTTCTTCTGAAATAAAGGCTAGGTGTCCAATCATCCTGGATGTACAACACGAAGCAAGGGGCATTAGGCAGCAGAGCTTAAGCTCATCCGAGTCTCGTTCCATTCCATGCTCTCCTATAGAGTTTGTACACATTTTGTGATAGTTGGTGTCCACAAACTTTTGTCTTACACAGTGTGAAGTCAGATCGCTTACCTTCCCCGCACGCGCCTCTCTGCGTGATGAGCACGGGCGGCTGCTGGAGTCTCTGCGCGCGGTCGGTAGCGCGCCTCAGCTCGCACGCGCTCCGGTACGTGTGTCCGTCGCTGCCGCACACGGGCTCGCGCTCTCCCTCGCTGCACGTGCACACGCCTCCATGGCTTCGGCGCCGTACCGTGGCGGTGGCGGTGACTCCGCCGCCGCTCACCAGGCACTGCAGGCCCTCGGCGCAGCGCGGGTCTCCGAGCTTCGCCACGCCGCCGCACGCCTCGCCCTCACTCGCCGCGCACACCGAGCAGCAACCGCACGCGTCCAGCGCGCGTCCCGCCGCGCACGGCCGCGGTGCCGAGGGACACAGCGCCGCATCGCAGCGCTCCGGACAGCCGCCGACCACGTAGCGCTTATTCACGCGCGCGTGCACGCTGGCCGAGGCGCACGCACCCAGGAGCAGGAGCACGGTCCACATCCCGCGGGAAGTAAAAACACAGACAAGGAACTCTGGGAACGGGCTCGCTCTGGGTTTGCTCCGAAGTGGCGGCTGCTACCTCCCTCTCTCTTTCTTTACTTTTCACTTTTCCCCTGAGGCGGTGCGTGCACGAGAACAGGGCGCGTTCAACTCTGTGATTTTGCTGGCGGATGGTTTTGTACGTACACTCACTCTCACGCACACTCTCTCTCTCTCTCTCTCCCTCCCTTCCCCACCCACCACTCTCTCTCCATATATATATGTATATATATAAGTGTGTGTTATATGTCACAGTGTTCTTCCATGGTCAGGACCCCCAATGGACCACCACATAGTAAGTGTGACTCAAATGGTGGACCATTTTCAGTACTGCAGTGACACTGACATGTTGTGGTGTGCCACAAGGGGATCAGACACAGCAGGGCTGACCTGTTGGTGTCCTAACTATTGAAGAACAGGGAGCAAACAAAGTATGCAGAACAAGATATGGGTCTGTAATTATTGAACTATTGACCTTTATGCTCAGTGGCGCTGAGAGAATTGACCGTGAGTGTAGAAACCAGGTGGTGTTCATAATGTTATGGTTGATCGTTTTGTGTGTGTGTGTGTGTGTGTATGCTGCTTTGTGGTTTTTAACAAAGATTTTAAACACCCACACCCATTCATGAGCACTGCCCGATTGGTGAAGAAAGCAGGTTAAGTGTAAAAACGCTTCAGGACCCATAGAGGGCAGTACAGTCTTCATTACCGTACATACGAGTACCGTAGTAAACTGCACATTTTAGAGCGGCCTTTTATTGTGGCGAACCTAAGACGCTCCTGTTCGATAATCATGCGGTCTAATGATGTGCCACACCTGTGGGGTGGATGGATTATCTCGGCAATAGAGAAGTGGTCACTGACACAGATAAAAAGGCCTTTTGTGTACGTAGAAAAAGTCTTAGATCTTTGAGGTCAGCTCATGAAAAATGGGAGCAAAAACAAAAGTGTTGCGTTTATATTATCATTCTTTTCAATCTATACTTACAAGAAACATCCATACCAATTCTTTACACTGCAGTAACATGGTCTATTAAAAACAGAACAAGAGCTAAAGAAACCTGTTTATGGAATATTTCATGACTTTCTCATGAGTACAATAAATTATGTATTGTGTTCAAAATATAGACATAATGTTATAAATAAAATCACTCATCATGTGTGATAGGTTCCTGATGTAGGCTCTGTTCAATCCCTGACTGTGTTATACATAAGACTAACAAAATACAATTCTAACGGTTTTAAACCTTTATTTTTACATGTTTGCACATAATAAATAATACAAAAATAAGAGATATCAACAGTTAAGGCAATAACAGTGTTAATTACAAAAGAGAAAAAGAGAGAAAAAATGCTGTTCAGGACCTTCTGCAATTCACAGTTCAACACCCATATTACATTATACACCATTTCCTTTAGTAATAAACAACTGCAAATATGTCCACCGTCTGTTCTAAACAAGCAGAACACAGATCCTAGTCTCCATCGCCTTAACGTCACGCTTTGGTAAAAAAAATCTAATTTTACTTGATAAGATTAACTACAGAATACAACATACAGCCAACGTTTCTCCTGAAACAAAGGGTATCATGGGATTTGTTCCTCTTTGCTGCAGCAACAGTTTCAACTCTTCTGAGAAGCCTTTGTGCTAGATGTTGGAACATTAGTGTGAGGATTTGATGGCAGCCATGTAAACATTACTATGGCCCAGTGCTAGTGTTAAATGATTGATTGTGGATGCCAAATTATTCCAAGCTTACTGGATAAAGTCCTCTTAATCCAAGGAACAAAAGTTGCCACAGACCATTATTGTTGGGCTTTTATACTCCTCTTATTATTACTCACATCAGGCAGTGACTTTAGGCTCATGTGCAGCTGATCCAGAGGATCCCATTGTTTCTGAAGAAGGTACGTACAAGCTGCATGTCATTAGTGGGAGCACCGTAACAATGTAACTGAATTCAATCACAGCAAGTGTCCAAAATCCTTAGGTCACTGTTGACTCCCAGTGCTGGACTCATAGCCCTCAACTAAAGGACTGACTAAATCAGGTAAATTTGGATTTTTCACCAAAGCAATCTTTAAAGTTTTTAGTGTAAAGCCTTATATATGTCCACTGTGTGGAAGTCTGACGTTTTAAAAGGGTTAATATCCACTTTGACACTGAGAATGCTAGTCTCAGATAAATGTTCTATGAAGAAAGATAAAGGTTTATCAACATGGACTGCTGAGAACTTGGAGACAGGAACTGCATAATAAGATCAACAAAAAGTACAAATAACAACACAGGTACCCTAAAACACGCTGAAGAATTGAGTGAGACAAGCACAAAACATTAAAGGCCTTTACCCTGAAGTTGTGTCATCACGCCCTTTATAAGAGATTCCAGGTCTAAGCAGGATTTTCTATTTGAAAAACTGAATGGCACTTTCAATGACCGCTGATAACTAAAAACGTCTGGCCCAGCTGTAAACAATACGGTTCAAATACTCAGATATTTCTGAAACGAATCCCACTGGATCCTCTGAATTAAGCCATAAAGGAGTTATGACCTCATGTCAGTGGAAACACCCTCTGAATCACTCATATAAGATTCACCCAGTGTGAGTTTAAATGATTGGTCAATTTCAGTTATCAGGTTAAGGAATTGTTGTTGGTTAATAGTAGTATACAAGTTTAACAGTAGACTTGCTTGCAGTATGATGTCATTTCAGTGCAAAGGACAGTGTGCAGTGTTCATATTTCACATAATTTTTAAATGACCCAGTAAATCAGAGCAGTGCAATTCTGGGCCAAAGTGTCCACTGGTAAGAGTGTAATGGTATTAAGCTGTTTTGTTTACAACTGGGTGCAACATTAGAGCAAACAAAAAATCCCATTCATGCCGGTCAAAGAGACACCCAGCTTAGATCCAGCACTCATGGGCATGACAGCGTCTACAGAACGACACACGCCTTCAGTGATCTATTAAATAAACTCTGGTTAGTGGGGAGTCTTCTCCCTCCAGTGGTTAGAGAAGTTATTTCTTCACACGCGCAACACAAACAGTTCTGGGATTACGGCTTCTTTCAGAGTTTCGTCTCAGGTTCCCTCAATTCCTTTCACTTTCCCAACATTCAGAAGAATATTTCAGTCAGAAGTGGTTTATGACATCAAAAATAATGATAAGATCTAACTGGGTAACAATAGCATCAACACGGCTCCACACCATTCAACATTAGCCTTGCTGCCGAATGTGTATTGTCTAGCTATTCCTTAAATTATAAAGTGAGGAATTGAAATATCACATGTAAAACGTAGGGCTGGCCTGAAAAACAGGCTTTCACAGGTTTTAATGTGTGTGAACACGTGTTTTCAAAATGACCCTTAAAAATAACTGTATTCACCTTTCATATAATGATGAGGTTTTAATATGTTATAGTTTTCAAGGCTTATATCTATCAAAATGACCAGATTAGTCTTTCCCGGCTTTAATTTTTAAGGGAGACAGATGCAAGGCTGTCAGCCAAGTCCACTTTAAAATCTATTTTATTTACTTCACTTTTACTTTTGAATGAACTATAAATTTAAGTATATTAATTACTGAGCTCAAATCATAACTGATTATGCAAAACAGGCTATGCAGGCTGAAGCCCAGCTCAAAAGCCTTGCTGTTATCCCAATTTCGTATTTGTAAATTTGCACAGATCCTTAGTTCTCATAATTTAAAGCTATAATTTAACACCATTTTACATTTTGTCCCTATAGAAAGTAGGACGTTAACACTCTTCAATATCTGACACAGATGTCCTAGCATATATGTATGCTCTATTAAGCTAAATATCAACAATACTAGCATTTAACAAATGGATATATTTTGTAAATAAATTCAGGCCAGCCCTGGTTAAAATAATTAAAAATAAATCCTTGTTATTATTTCTGCTTACTGAAGATTTAAACTCCCAACATACGATTCTAATAACAAAAACAATGAAAACTCTAAGAAACATCTAGCAGTGGCAAAACCAACAAAGAAACACAAACGAATTTCTTGGTCCCAGATTCTACATAGGATTTCGGGAGAGTTGTCAGAAGAATGTCCTACACCTTGTTCGCTTCACCTTTATCGATGATTGACTTTAGCAAAATCAGGTATCAGATTCTTATTAGGGTTCACAGAGTCAGAAATAAACTTCAAAGCAGCGATAAGTCATTTTCTAGTGTCTCTTCATGCTACAAAACCAATGCTATACTGACACCTAGTGGCCTAAATGTATAACAGATTCGGTTTGACCTTTTTAATACATGGCCAGCCCCATGCTGGGGACCTGCTCTGTGGAGAACACTTAAAGAATTTGATTCTATGGACTGGGGAGAAAACTAATAAATAATCACTCTCATATATATATATATAGTTTTGATGTATTAGGTGCTGAAAATAACTGACTGCAATTAAAAAAATTTCACAAAACCCCAATACAAATATTAGACCTCACTAACTGGCAGGTCTCCATCGTCTAGGTCAAGAGGAGGAGGGAAACTGGATGTAGCTTTGTCTCGCATCCCAAAACTGCTTCTCCTTCGCCATGGAGACTCGTATGTTACTCGGACAGGTGGGTCTCTTGCAGTGACAGACGGGCACGTTGTCGTGGTAACGGCAGCAGACTCATGAAGTGCTCGCTGTCCCATGCCAGGCCCCGTGGAATCACGGCATTCTGAGTGGCTGGCCTTCCAGGGGGTGGAGCCAAACGAGGGCGTGCAGTAGAAGGAGGAGGAGCCAGAGTGCACCTAATATGTGTGTGTATGAGAAAGAGAGAGAGATTAACACGATTAATACATCTAGGGAAAAAAATAAACACTGTCCAGTTAAAAACAAGTATCTGAAGTATCTCCCAAAATGGTTACTTTACAGAACTTTCAATAGAAGTCAGTGTAAAAAGATTTATGCTGGTCCATTCTTCATGACATTTTCACAAAAAGTGAAGGTCAAATGTAGATACATGTTTTTAACTAGACAGCGACAACACAATTTGTGCAAGCATAAAGATAAATACATGCAGCAAACGCCAAATCTCTGGACTACTTTAACCTGGGGAGACTCTATTTTTTATGGCGAACAGTGATTTCAATACAGTTTTACTATAATTATATTTATGCCTATCCCCAAAGGTACTGGATGGAGTGCCATCAGTGTGCCATGCTGGGGTGTTTTATGTGGGGGTTTTAAATATTCACCTGCAGGAGCTGCAGAGCATCTCGTAGACAGAGCAACTTAAGATACATTCTGATGTATCAAAATACCTTAGAATTAAATTACAATATCTCCATTTACACGAGAGAAAAGCAAAGCTGGAGACCTGTTTAGAACATTTCAGATTAATATATACATCCACATACACTAATGAGAGGAAGTGCATAACACACGACTGCATTTGCTATTAACATCTATGTCTTGGACCAAAGGTTTGCATAGAGAACTAAAAAGGCACATTTAATGTTAAAGTTGACCAATACACTGTGTAATACTCATGCCAAGAAATGAAATGAAGATTGCATTATGTGAGCAAATGAATGTCTGCACTATATATTACTATATAACTGACAAATATTTAATGCAACTTTAACACAATTTAATATTACATTTAAAGTGTTTAATTTCTAAAAATGGTGTGATTGTGTCATACTTTATACAATGTCACTAGATGACTAGATAAATATGTCTTTCTAAATATGAATTTGGAACATATATCAGTATTTCATAGTAGAATGTATTATTATTATTGTTGTACTGAATTAGTGCAGTACACAGTGTAGTACTAATTTTAAATAGATTTTATTCCACTTCCATTTTATTTTATGCCAGTTCCATCAGGTGCTTCTCATATAAAAACTGAAAAACAGTAAATAATACTCTCAAATAAGTAATAAAGAGGTACTCTAACGTGCGAGAGAAGAACAGATAATGATTGCAGTGGTCTGGGTGAAAAGCTGACACAGAAAACTCATGATCAACCTTGCATTAATCATTGATGATATTTCAAGATTTTTTTAAGTTGTTGAGGAGCCATTTGGAAGAAAGCGAGAAAGAAAATAGAGAAGGAGAAAGCATCAAGTTTTAAGCTTGAAATATTGTGCGGATGTATTAGTTACTTACTTATTAGGGCTGCAAAATATGTTGCCAAGAATTTGTGGGAACCTGCACATTCTACAATGAATTCTGAAATGAAGGGTATTAGATGAGAGCTTGTTCCCCTTTATTACATTAACCGGGTCTTCTGGGACAACTTTCCTGGGAAGGTTTTAGATTAGACGTTGGAACATTGCTGTCAGGACTGGAATGCAGACACCAGTGAGTTCAGGTACTGATGCTGAATGATTAGGTCTAACTCTCCAACGCATCCATCTATCCAAGGTGCTGGATAGAGTGGCGTCACTCAAAAAAATACAGTTACATTGCTACACAGTCCAATGCTGTTAGGCATCATACCCATCTAGCCTCCTCTTGGCATTAAGCTAGTGACATTAGAGTTGTGCCAATGCTCGGCACTTCTAATTATTCTATGACCATACAATCTTCAATGCCCATACTGTAGTAAATATTGACTGATTACATATTGTGCAGCCCTAGCTGATAATGATCATTAGCATATTGAGCTGCATGTTTAGTTTTTTTTTTTTTTTTGCGCTTTTAACAAGAAAAAAAGTGTACAGGCGCAAGAAGGGGTAAGGCAAAAGGAATGAAGCTCACATACGTGCTGCCTTGACTGACACGAGGTGTGTGCTTCTGAATACATGGGTTCGAATGCCTTCTGGCCTGACGCATCTGTAACAACACAGCGCACTTCATTAGAGAAAAAGACAGGGAAAGGGGGAGGAGACTGAGGGCAAGAGAAGGAGGAGAGAAGAGGGAAAGAGGAAGAAAATCTGATAAAAGTAAGTCTGTGCTCCCAAATATTCTGTTGTTTAAATCCAAACCACTGCAGTCAGTTTAACGTATGTCCTTGTGCTGGTGTGATGCAGAGAGTAATAAAGTAACATCACTCTAGTCTGCTCCAAAAATTCTCCCTTTCAGACAAATTCTAATAATTACATTTATCAGGGGGGAAAAACAATAACAATTAAAATGTACCTCTCAAGTTTCCACTCTTTCCTCAAATGTAGGTGATCAGCCAAGATACGCATGCTGTTACTGTTTATTGGCAGAATTGAACACATTGGAACAACTAACTGAAAATAAAAATGTTCCCTGTCCAAAAGTGACATATTTTTGTTCTAAATTTTCCCCCAGTACATGTTAAAAAATCTGTACAGACAAAAACAGTAGTAGTGGAGTATTTGAAGCCTCATAGCTACAATGCAAAACTAAAGAACCAGACTCTAAGGTCTTGGCTGAGTGACTACATTAATAACTTTCTTTGTATTCTGTACAGGTGCAGACTCTCAGTACTGAGTGTTTCGAGACACAAACCTAACAGCAGATTCCTCTGCTAATATTGGTAAAAGGCAATATATATATATATTTTTTTTTTAATGCTCACAGATGCGGCTGATCTTCCTGGGCCCCTCTGTGCCACAATGGCTCCTGAGATTGCTTTAATCCAACTGTGCATCTCTTCTGGACTATCAGCCTGAACAAGGACAACAAAAACAGACAAACAAGAAAATTCCTTTATTATGTATATTTCAAGCCTGTTACAGTCATGGCCGAAAAAGTGTTGGCATCCCTGAAGTATTTCTCCCAGAAAATATTATATTTACAGATGTTTTGTTATACACGTTGCAAAACACAAAGGAAATACACAACAAAAAACAGGGGGGGGGGGGAAGAGGGAGCCAAAATTGATATAATTTCACACTAAACTATAAGAAAACTTTGTCAGACAAAATTATGGGCAGTTTTTCAAATTTGTGGGTAAATAACTTTGTTTCATGCATGTGATGCTCATGTAAACTCACCTGTGGTAAGTAACAGGTGTGGGCAATATAAAAATCACACCTAAAACCAGGTAAAAAGGAGAGAAGTTGACTCAATCTTTGCATTGTGTCTGTGTGTGCCACACTAAGCATGGAGAACAGAAAGAGGAGAAGAGAACTGTCTGAGGACTTGAGAACCAAAATTGTAGGAAAATATCAACAATCTCAAGGTTACAAGTCCATCTCCAGAGATCTTGATGTTCCTTTGTCCATGGTGTACAACATAAAGGTTACAACGCAGGATAGTCCAGATGGTGGATAAGCAGCCCCAATCACGTTCCAAAGCTTTCCTACAGGCTCAGTGTGCTCAGTGACAGTGCAAACTATCCGTCAACACTTGAATGAAATGAAACGCTATGGCAGGGGACCCAGGAGGACCCCACTGCTGACACAGAGACAAAAAAGCTAGACTGCAGTTTGCCAAAATGTATGTGAGTAAGCCAAAATCCTTCTGGGAAAACGTCTTTTGGACAGATGAGATGAAAGGCAAAGGTTTTTCTACTGTTTACCAAAAACGGAATGAGGCCTACAAAGAAAAGAACACAGTTCCTATATTTGACATATGGAGGAGGTTCAAAGATGTTTTGGGGTTGTTTTGCTGCCTCTAGCACTGGGTGACTTGACTGTGTGCAAGGCATCATAAAATCTGAAGATTACCAAAGGATTTTTGGTTGCAATGTAGGGCCCAGTGTGAGAAAGCTGGGTTTGCGTCCTAGGTCATGGGTCTTCCAGCAGGACAATGACCCCAAACATACTTCCAAAAGCACACAGAAATGGATGGAAACAAAGCGCTGGAGAATTCTGATGTGGACAGCAATGAGTACGGATCTATATCCCATTGAACAACCTGTGGAGAGATCTTAAAATTGCTGTTGGGAGAAGGCACCCTTCAAATATGAGAGACCTGGAGCAGTATGCAAATGTGGTCAAAAATTCCAGTTGAGTGGTGTAAGGGGGCTTTCACATGACAAGCATTCTGCGTGCTGCCGCTTTGCGCTCGGTGAAATTTTGCTTTTGTGTGAAATTATTATAATTTTGGCTTTTTCCCCCCTGTTTTGTGTGCTGTTCCAATACACACACAATAAATAAACATGTATAAATTTGTGTAGATTATTTCGTTGTTGTAACAATGCTTTTTGGCAATAAATCTTATACCATTGGAAAGCATGCATTTGTGGGATGAGCAGTAGAGCTGAGTATGTGGGTTGCACCCATGAGAAATTTGCCAAATCTTCTCTGCCAATGCCAAACAGCTTATTTTACTGTTGCTATTGACACTTGTTTTGAGCTTCTGATACCCCAGGTATGCCTGATTCGCAGCACCTGTGAGCGTGGGCCCTGCTACAGTGGCATGCTCCAAGAATCGGCATGCCATGTTTGACAGGTCTGGATAGGGCCTGTGCAATAGGCTCTCTGCCCAGACTGCCAGGAACTGACTGCATGCAGCCAATCTCTGGTCTCGCTTATTCTGCCATTGACTCGTTTGGTCGACTCGATGATTGAATTTTGAAGAAACAAGACATATTGGCAACTTAACAATGTATTCATTTAACAAACAGGAGCCTCAGTAGCATGTGAAAGAACCATAGACAGCCACAACCGCCTGGCACCTCCTCCTCACGCTGGTCACAAGCCTGGTCACACACTACTGTATACCATTCTTCAACCAACATTTGTCGAAAGTCAGCCAACACGCTTGTGTTGGTCACTCTGGCACAAACAGCACGTCCAAGCTGATCATGAACAGCACACCCAAGCTGATCCCACAAATGTTCAATGGGGTTGAGGTCAGGACTCTGGCAGACCACTCCATCTTCACCACTCCCAAATTCTGTAGGTAGTCTCTGATAAACCCCGCTCTGTGGGAGTGAGCGTTGTCACCTTGGAGGATAGAGTTCGATCCCTGACTGTGGAGATACGGGATTGCCACTGGTTGCAAAATTTCACCTCGATATCTTTCTGCATTGAGATTGCCTCCAATTATGACAAGCCTGGTTTTACCAGTGAGGGAAATGCCACCCTTATGGCAGGCCTCCTGGCAGCCCGGAATGTCTGGGCAGAGAGCCTATTGCACATGCTCTATCTAGACCAGTCAAAGTGGCATGCCGATTCTTGGAGCAGACACCTACTGACCACTGCAGCAGGGCCCATGATTTGGCAAATTTTTCATGGGTGCAACCCACATACTCAGCTCTACTGCTCATCCCACAAATGCATGTTCCTTAAAACACCATGTGGCACCATTTTTAGTGAAAGTAACAGGCTTTTCAATGGTCTAAGATTTAATGCCAAGAAGCGTTGTTACAACAAAGAAATAATGCACCAAACACGAATTTCCTTACTTTTTGTGAGAGATAGAGAGATATAGATTTCCAGACCTGAACGTAGAAGGTCCTTGAATTGGTGACCACCTCAAACAGGTTGTCTCTCATCAAAATATCACTGCCAGACAAAAAGAAATGTCAAAAAACAAATGTAACCTCTGAATTTGTAAACAAAACAATATCTAGAAAATAAAGTCAATCAAAGCAGGAATCCAAAATTTGTGATAAACTAAGATTAAACCACTGCTCCATACCTGTGTTTACACTCCTGAACTTTATGAATCTCTTTAAGAGGAACAATCCTCAAAGGGTCTTTCTCCTGGAGAAAGAGTATGAGAGAGTGAGAGAGAGACAGGTCACTAATTCATAAACATGTTTCAAGCCAATAACAGAAGAACATGGAGAGAGAGAGAAAAAAAAAGTTGGGCTTTATAATGTATTTTTGGGCAGTTGTTGTTTACTATATAAGTACAAAGCAAACATCTTTAAATTGCACTTGAGGGATTTGCTCTATCAAAGTGAATGTCCACAAATTTAAAAGATGGAGGGCTGTGTTATTTCTTTGTATTATTTTTTTTTAGAATATTTTCTATTATTAATTTTATTGATGATACTAATAATACATTTTAACATTTTGCAATTTCACCACAAACCAAGCATTGTTTGGGTTGTTACAATATTTTTGATAATAGTTTTAAAAGTTTCCCCTCACTTGCCAAGCTCTTTTCCCTCTGCCCCTTTTTGTGCTAGAGAAGATTTTCTGTGCATGGATTTTGAAATGGATGGGGTTTTACAAGTTGGGGGCAGGGGCAGGGTAAATTCTATTGGCTGATGTCTCCTGGTTCTGTGACTGCTTGCCTCAAAGACTGTATATGGCCGGAAGGCGTTAGGTCAGGATGTCAGAACATGTCATAACATCCCCGTCTTCCCCAAACATAAATATATGGAGACAACAGTGATTGTGACACACTCCTACACACACAGACTAGAATGTCAGATAAAGATTTGTGAACATGTCAGGGCACAATCCTTACCTTCAGCCAAGAAATCGACCCCAGATCTACACACTTTTTGTCAAATAATTTAAAGAGCAACACCCATAGCCTTTTAGCCCTGCCTCTCTTCATATTTCTTCAAGATTCTGGGTTTACTTTTGCCTGTCATAGTGAGTTGGATAGGTTTAGGTTTAAGGGCAGTTGCCACTAGGACCAGGTGCAAGTGATGGCACAAGACTTTTCCCCCTCTCAAACTTTCAGGCCCCAGAACTGCTGCACCCTTTAAGGTCTAACAGAAAATTCAAATAAGAAGCTGAAAGGTCTTCTCATCTTTTTAAGGAATACATTCCCATTTTTAAGTAATTATTTCCCAAATTCTTTGTAACATTAAAGAACATGATAGAACTTGAGGTGCCTTCTGACATAGTGCAGCGGGGACTTGATAATGGGAACGTCTCCGTTACCACGCTTAAATAAAGAACCCAAAGACGAAACTGTGACTATATTGACAGAAGGCGCTGGAATATATTCCTCCCTTAAACCTTGCTGGTCACTTGCTGGACTGGTCGTTATATAACGATGTATAGATTTCTGATAGATGTGATTATGGTTACATTTTATTCATTTTTAATAACAATTAAATGATGTAAGGCTGCTTTGTGACATCAGTTGTAAAAAGTGCTATATATATATACATTTGATTTGAAAATAATAATGAAAGATCCCCAGTAGGTTTGGCCCCCACAATGTTCAGCTGCTACTTTTTTCATGGCTACGGCTACCCAGAGATTCTTTTATAGATATCGATAAAGTCCTATTAAAAAGGAAATATTTTTGAGTGTGGTAATGTAATTACTCTAAGAATACTAGTGCAAAACTGTAGAAGTTCCATGTGTCTTGTCTGATTAACAAGCATCAATATTTGAGGTACTATGGCTCAACCACCACTTTATTTCTTTAGGCAGCATGTGGTCTTTAGGATATTGAACAAAAATGCACATGTATATAAGATTTACATGACAAGTTTTAAGAATGATTGTCATAAAAAATAACTTAAATGAGACTCACAAGTTCAGATTTAAAGTAGCTCATGGAGTTCTCTTCCAAAATGAAGTATCTGCGTTTCCAGTTTTTCATCTGATAGAAGGCAGAAACAAAAATAACCTTTAACAACAATCACACACACACTGGAAGGAAAACGTTTTGTGGCTACACTGAAAGTCCGGGATTTATTTCACTGTTTAAATCTGTAAAATTAATGCATGTTTTAGTATTTGGGCTCATTTTTCTGGGGGAATGCACCCAAAAAGCCTTTGCTCCTGTGATTTTTTATTACCTCCAATTTCAGTATACTCAAAAGTGATTTTCATGTTATAACTACATTTATATTAGCCAACTCCAAAATAATCAATGCATTTCTCAATTGACTACAGTGTATTACATTCTGGGAAAACAACAAAAAGTCCCTAAGTCACCAATCCTTGCACAGTGTCATTAGAACCAAAGGATGTTACAAGCTGTACTCACCACAGCTCCCTGTTTGACACAGTATCCTGCCTTTATCACACTCTGCTCCTGAGTTGGACGACACAAGAAGTAGGGAAGATGATTTTGAGGTTGTTTTAATGCTTCTTTCTCTCTTCCAGGCATCTGTCCATCTTTCCCCTCCTGCTGAGAGGGAGAGTGAGAGAATATGAACATTTTGTGTCTAAACAGTTTTTAAGACCTGCTCATACAAAATTTCTGAAGGGCCTTAGGGAGGAGCTCTTCACTCAGTAACAACTTCTACAATTACTCCACGGGGAAGGCTTTAAACTAGACATTGGAACATAGCTGTGAGGATTTCAAAGCATTCAGCCACAACAGCATTAATTATGTTGGATCACAAACTAGAATCCAAACCATCAAAGTTATTGAATGAAGAGTTACACAGCCCAATGTTGGGGCTTTTTATACGCAAGTAGGTGACTTAAGGACATCTGTGTTGTGTATTACCTGTGTGTGAGTGACAATAGGTACTCCCCCAATGATCTCTGTTCGGTAAGAGACCTGCTTTCTGCTCTGAATATCACACACTGCTCTTTCAGATGAAGAACTATGAACCACATCACAGGATTTAGGCACCTAGGGTGTGGGACAGAGAGGTGAGGGTGAGGAAGTAGGAAAGACACAATTAGGACAATTAAAATATGCATTTTATTTGAAGCTGTAACATATTATAGAAGCAATAAGCATGAGCAATGGAAATGAATCAAACTGCTCTGCTGTCCCTGTATGAATCAATTTATGCTATACAGAGCTAGGGCCCACATAGGGGTGGCCAGAATAAATATATAAAGGCCTCTAGTAATCAGTAAAATGACTGCTTGATAACATGAAGACGATTTTCATGTTATGAAATGAAAAATAAGAGAAAATAACTGACTGCTTCTTTTTGTGACCAGTTCAAACCTTAAAGTCTGTATACATGTTTGATTTTCTCCATTCAGCTCTGTGACTCTTTCACACTAATGAACACTACAGAATGTGGAACTTCCTGTTATCGTGTGTGGCTAAGTAATTACGGCTCACAAGAGCCAGGAAAGTGAGACAGAAGAGCAGGAGAAATTTAGAAAAAAATGTGAGTACAAATTGATGATGGATGGTGGAGGTTAACTTGAACAATACAACATCCTGCGAGTCAGCTTTGTGACTCACACACTTCAGTCATCACAGCAAGAAATAATAAAGTAACAGGCTTTAAACAGGAACATATGTACCCACTAACGATAATGGCTTTATTCTTTTTTAGGGTCCATATTAGCTCCTGCACCTTCTTCCTGAGGTCCACTACAAACATTCACAGCAATCTCACCAAAAACAGTAAATTAACGAGTATAACCCTATTATAAACTTAAAATATCATTCCAACGGCGATGTAAACATGATAGTGTACAACCAGAAACTATGCTGTTGGGATACACGTGCATATTTTTATTTAGATTTAATTGGCTAACTAAACATCTGGTAAAAAGAGTGATCTTCAGATCAATCTTCACTCTTGCTTTAAATCTGAAAAAGAAAAAAATCATCAGCGGTTCTGTTTGTGACCTTCATTCTTACAGTGAGAATAACAGCTTAACACTAAGGGTCTGAAAGGATGTGTATCTGTCAAGAAGAAAGGAAAGAGTTACAAAAGTTTATCTGTGTTAGAACGCTGAAATCTCAGATGATGAATTTTAATGGACGTACAAGTTACTTTTTTAAAGTTTTAATATTTTTTAAATCAGGACTCCTTGGATTGTGGAAAGCTAAAATTGCAACCAATTTAAGGTATAGAATTCGTTTAAAGTATGGGCATGCTACAACAATAGAAAAGAACTGATATTATATTTAGCTGTCGAAGTTTCTGTGTTTTGTTCCGTTAAGAGTGACCAGCACGGTGGCGCAGCAGGTAGTGCCACTGCCACACAGCTCTAGGGACCTGGAGGTTGTGGGTTCGAGTCCCGCTCCGGGTGACTGTCTCTGAAGAATTTGCTGCGTTCTTCCCGTGGCCACGTGGGCACCCTCCGGGTGCTCATGTTGGTAGGTGTCTCAAAACTGTCCGTGAGTGTGTGTGTTGCCCTGTGAGGGGCCTTCCAGGGTGTGTTCCTGCCTTGCGCCCAATGATTCTGGGTAGGCTCTGGACCCACCACTACCCTGAACTCGATAAGCAGTTACAGACAATGAATGTGTTCGCACTCACAGTAATTTTAGTGGCATTGTTGAGTGCATTGACCCATTCCACAAGGTCCTGTTGGTCATTAGCCTGGAGAAAGAACTTCCTCATTCCAGCATTAATCACTAGAGAGATGGTGACACAATGAGAGAAAAAGAATCAGGGAAAGAGACACCGATTAAAGGTAATAACCATCATAACCATTTTTTACAATACAAGTCTGATGTGTATTTCCAAAATAGTTTGATATGTTAGTCCCCAAGCTTGGCTGATAATTATAGAATAGGAAAAAGTGATATTGCTTATCACAGTTAAAAGAAACAGATTAACTGCAAGACACATGACTCTGAGTGAAAAACTGAGTTGCTGAAGTCAATAGTGTTGCAAAGAGTGGAGTAGACCACACAATGGACAGCATTATATTTGAAACACACAAACACGCACAGACTGGATGTGCGAGTGTCCTGTTTTGTGCTAAGAATAATATTTATGCAGTATTTTATTACTAGTATTAGGTCCATTGAAGATTTTATTGTTGATACATTCAGAACCCCATTCAGGTTCTATTGCATTTAATAATAAAACAGCATGTCAAAATGACCACATGTTGGGCCGTATACTCCCACCACCAGTCAGAACATACAGAAAGTCAATAATACTCTTACCAAAACAGAACTCAGCTTTTGGTCTTAACTTGGTTGCATCACTCACCTGACAAAGACACATGGGCAAAAGAAAAATTTGATATGATTATTGAGGTAACAAAACTGTGATAACAGCTATAAGGGATCCCTGTATGTACTGTTTTATACACTATTTTCTGTTAACAATGGATCCTATAAAAAAGTAAGTATGAAGCCTATTTTATATAGTGATAATATACATGGTACTATATAGAAACTGTGCAGTACATTTAAATTTGAGTTACATGCAGTAATATTTTCAAAGTGTGGCTTCCTTATTTCAGAACCAGTCAAGATCTTGTGGTTAAATCCCTTGTTCTGATGCACATTTTAAACATGTTTTGCTAAATATCAGAATCATATACACAAATCTTACTTTAGATATGTAGGTGAGTTTGAGCGATCCCACACATTCTGCTCCTATCGGCAGATTCTGAAATTTAAAACAAATTTACAGTAAAAGAACTATGGCAAAACTTTGAAACCTTCTCATCCTATATTTCCTATAATGTTTCTGTCTGAAGCAATGACAGACGTTATTCTTCAGGGAAGACGTTAGGTTTTGAAGGTAGTCCGCCTTCATGACAGCGTTAGTGAGGTCAGGCTAGGGCTGAACAATAATTCAATATCAATATGTATCGCAATATAAAATGTTTGACGGTGATGTCATGTTTCCTGTTTGTGTATCAGAAATATATCATATCCTCTAAAATTTAGAAACATAACGTGATATCAATTTTGGCCATATCGTCCAGCCCTAGGTCAGGTACTGATGTTGGATGGTGTAGCAAAGCTATTGGGCATCATCACACCAAAGAAAACCTTATCTTCTCCACAGCCTAAGCGATTAATTGACTGATGGAGCGATTAATTGAAAATACACAACACAGCACAACGTGGATAATCCACTTTAAATCACTGATAATAAGCCCCAAAGCTTTATAAAAGATTTCTATTGTGGTCCTCTTCAGAAAGAACAAAATGCACAACACATCTCACTAACAAAAAATTAAGATACACCAAGATGACAGAAAACAAAGTGGCTTTTTAGATGACATCATTTACAGTTTTCTGAACATTTAATAATCTATGAAGCACTTCTATATATATTCTTTATGTGCTAAGATGTATGTAAATAAGAAGCCTGTTCTAATGCAAAGTTGCAGAATAACACATTTTTCAGGAGATTTATACCCTTCTATCCCACACATGTCGTTCGTGTCATGCTTTCTAGAAATACTACACAAGATTAGACCCAACAAGTCAAGTACTGACCACTGATAAAAACGTTCATTTATGAATTGATTTATTTAGTTACCTGTGGGTTGTCCATGTACCAGACCAGGTTTCCCTGCTGCGTGTCCAGAAGAAAGTAGCGTCGCAAGAACTTGCCGCTGTTCTCCAGCTCCTCAATGTCCAGGAATCCGCAGATGCGGTTCTGTCTGTCCACATAAGGCATAGCTCCTCTTCATAGACCATTCCCTCACTTCTGTAACACAGCACAGCTGCTGAAGAGCAGAGAAATGGTGAGAGAGAGAAAAACAGAGCAGAGAGTGAGATAATAATGAGTGGTGTATTATAACAATAACAATAAATGACAATATCCTAGAAGTCTTCCTCCCCCACCCCCTTTTTATTCATTTCTCTGGCAGAGGCCCAGTAACTAACACTGCTCTTAGTCATTCCCCCACATCCATCCACACAGGATCTGAATCACAGCATGTGAAGGCGAAGGGCCAAAGTTTATAGCCAGGAATCTGAGTAATACACTAAATGACAAAAGGAGATTATATTTAGTAAATTCAGCTACAGAGATATTTGGTTTTGAAACACATATATTCAAATAAAAGCATGTACTGAAATGGAAACTCTTGAGCAGAAATGGACATAGGGTCACTCTACCCAATGCCAAGTTCTGACTAGATGGTTAAAAAGCCCCACAAGCAGAAAGCTGTAAAGTAGTGTAACAGTGTTTTCAAAAATGATTGCACTCCAACCAACAACCTTGGGATGATTTGGAGTGGTGTTTGTCAAGAAGAACTATTATTTCAAAATCAGAACCTGCACCCAATAATACTCTCATGGCCGAATGGCATTAAATCCACACAAAATAAAAATCCAATTCCTCAGTTCTGTCCTATCTATTCTTTATCAAATATTTATTACAATTTTGATTGAGTGTTTGGTCATGTTAAAAAGAAAAGGAAAAAAAAAGGCAGCTCAGATTGAAGCAAAAAGGGCTAAAGTCTGTAGATGGAGTGAGCCCCTCAGTGTCTCTCTCTCTATCCCTCTCTATCTCAGTGGATAAAGACATCTTTCTTCTCTCTTGACTCTGGAGACATTTATGGCTGGAGCTGAGGACATAAAGAAATAAACAAAAAAAAGACTGTGACCAAAACAAGGGCCTGCTGTGTCACAGGCAAGAGAGAGGAGAACAATGCACAACGTGAGTCATCTAATCAGTGTGCATCCGACACACTGGAACGGCGTCCTAGTGCACAGACCGTGCCTTGTGGTTTAGTACGTTCCAGGATTCAGTGATTGAATGCTGGAGCGACTGAAAAGAGGAGAAGGGAATACTAACAAAATCCAAATATGACATATAAAAATGGGGTGCATTATTTATGGCTTTTATCTAAGGCTACATATGAGTTTTTACATTATCATAATGATATCTAGTGACAGTCTGTGATATGTGTGTAAAACATGCCCCCCCCCCCCCCCTACATGTATGGGATCCACACTATGGAACAAACTGGTTCATTAAGGGACTAAAAAGCAGTTTGATTCATTCTCAATAACATTAGTTGCAAATTATAGAAAATAGTCACTTAAACAATATTTTTCATTTTTTTTGGTGACAGTTTAATAAAATTGCTTGCTTATTTAACCTGGAAGGGCAAATATGAATAGAAAGAACTTACATGTTATTGACTGGCCGTGACTAGTAATACAACTGTTACAGTAATCGCAGGATTAGTTTTGATGGTAATCATACTGCTGTAGTACTCAGTTCAGTTTATATTTTCAGTTTTGCTTGGATCAGAAAGTTGTGTAGGTTCTATAGATCTATTACAATTATCCCAGTTTTGCTCTAAGAGATATTGGCCATTCATCAAAGTTGCATAAAAACAAGTGTAGATTTGACCATGCAAAATGGTGACATTTTTCAGAATGATTTAAGGCTGCAGAAGGATGGTATTGTGTAAAGTGATTTGTTTCCCTAAGCAATATATATATAAAAAACAATGTACTATTGCAGTGTATTTGATGCTTTCTCAGCACTGATTGTGTTTATGTTTTATTGTTATCACTATATAGAATAAAATGACAGTCTAATATGGTCAATCAGATATGACCATAGTCAATGAGAGTCATTATATCAGTTATATTCTTCCTCCATCTTTTTCTTCAGGATTTTTACTTCAGACAAAACAGAGAGAGTACAGTGCAAGTCTGGTCTTGTCATAATGTTCTCAATTCTTTTACAGAGCAGTCACGATCTTTACACTTCACTCTCTGTATTGACACTAAAAACAAGGATTACTGTCTACCTGTGGTCACAACCTGTTTAAAATAAGACTTTGATTTGAGATAGGTATGAGTCACAAAGCTGACATGAAGGCATAGACAACAAACAAAATTGTGAAGAGGATCATAATTTAGAAGATTAAGTGACATTCAGAGGATAAGTAGCCCACAATATGAAATACATTAGATTGTAGTGCTTTATATATGTATATAAGTATTTAAGTATTAAATTAATTATTCTGCAAGAAATATCACAATGTATTGCAAATAAATAAAAATAAAATATATAATAAATAAAAGGGATGAGGCAATTAAAGTCTGGTGACTCTAAAGATTATTAATAATAACAAAGAAATGAATCGTTTCTTACAGTGAGCAAATACATATTAATAAATTGTAGTGCTGTAATAATTTTATTTTTAGTCTAAGGCAAGCATTTCTACACAAACAAGTTGTCCAGGACACTTCAGAATTACCTATGTATAAAACGTATAGGCTTTAATGTATGAATTATTCTGACCAAATCTTGATATATCTGAAAACACAACAAAGTTTACTAACAACAAAATAAGAAATAACTCAAATTGAAACTTACATTTCCACCTTAAATTGTGCAGTAGTTACATTGAAGGCAGTGTGGTGCTGTGAATGAAATTACTGCAGTGTTTATAAAGACATTTAAGGTGGAACGGAGAATTCGAATGAGAAGATTCTAACAAAGTGAAGGGGGTAAACACTTATTTAACTGTTAGATACGCCGTGTTAGGTGTGTGTCAAAAATAGACAAACTGGATTAGTAAGTGACCTTCTGTCACAGAGACGTTTTAAAAGAACTTTTAAAAGGACAGATAAGCTTCAAGAGTTTTGTCGCTAGCCACCGAGCTAAAGTTTATGAAAATCTCCGCGTTTTTCTATATTTTTACTCATTATTTAAATTGACTTTAACGCCTATAAGACAGGTATGCATGTGTAAATATTTTAAATGGTCGTTTAAAATAACTTACTTGAGTTTAAAGTGCCGAAAAGTAGTATTCAGGGATCTAGAAGTTTCAGCCCATTTTCCAACAAACATCCACCTAACCGCCACCTAACACCTCCCTCCCACTTCACTCCAGTTAGACGGAAAGAGGCTTTACGTCACGTTTTAGGATTTATTTCTAATGTTCTTTAAAATGTATTACATTTGAAATGAATAAATAATTAAAGTTCGTTTCTTTAAAACTTGAAAAAGTAGTTAATCATAATGTACAACACAATGACTTACTGACTCATAATCATGACATCAAATAATGATCCCATAATAATGAATTATACCTAATAAGTTTAATAGTTTAATAATGTTATATTTATCATGACTTTCCTAATAAAACCACCTAATAAAAATGATCACTTTATACTTAAGAACAATTATCTCATAAGAAAGAATTATAATGAATAATACTGAATTATGACTGATATTAACAATCTCAGTAATGACTTTATTCCAAGTAATAATTACTTACTATCTCATATTTATGTATTAGAATCGCAGTGAGAATATTTCTCATATTTAATATCTTGTAGGACTATAAATTAATTTCTCTTGTTTAGCAGGTAATGATTATGAGTTGCTCTTCCATAAAAATGAGATTATTTTTCAGATTATGACAGTAGGTTACGAAAATTATGGCAATGAATGAACGTTAAATTAATTCATTTCATAAAAAAAAATGTTTCTACAAACTTTACTTAGCGTTTATAATTTTTGGCCTCTTGCACCCTCTGCTGGGAAGACTACAAAACATTTTCAGATATATTTAATCATTTAATTAGATTAATAAAAAAAATTAGTTTATTGAGCTATATGCAAATAAAATTGACTAATAGTTCTGGTTTAGTTTAAACATATAATATATGTATATAACTGGGATTAAATTTACCCAGATTGTATGTATGTATATATATATATATACACACACTTTTATATAACTTATATAAGTATATATAAGTTTGGGGATGGCCCAATCCAACAGGACTGCTCACCAGTGCACAAAGCAATGTCCATAAAGACATGGATGAGGGAGTTTGGTATGGAAGAACTTGATTGGCTTGCACAGAGTCTTGTCCTGGACCCAATAGAACACATTTGGGATGAATTAGAGTGAAGACTGTGAGCCAGACGTTTTCATCCAACAGTGCACTCACAAATGCACTTCTGTATGAATGGTCAAACACACTCCTAGACCTTGTGGAAAGCCTTCCCAGAAGATCTGAAACTATTATAGTTGCAGTGGGTGGGCCAACATCATATTAAACTTAAGAATGGGAATGGATTAAGAATGGGAACTCACTCAAATTCATATGTGTGCAAAGGCAGCCGAGCGAATACTTTTGGCAATATGTGATAAATAACACTTTTAACACTTGATATATATATATATATATATATTCAGCCACACACATCAACAAGGTTAAGTACTGCCATTAGATTGTTAGGTCTGAATATTAAAATGGAACATAAAATCCAATAGAAGTATGTTCTAAATTAAATATTTAGTTTGAGCTGTACTAAGTGTGGGAACATCAGCAGTAAGTTACATGTGTTTTTTTTATTGCTCTGTTTGCAGTGGCTTATAAAACTGTAATGATTACAGTCAACAGAACATTCAAGATACCATTACAGTACACTTAGTGTACACCATCCTGACGATGGACTTTCTTTCATTTTCTGTAACCGCTCTATCCTGCTCAGGGTCTCAGTGGGTCCAGAGCCCACACTGAATCATGGGCACAAGGAACATTACAGTCAATTACATGATACTGAAATGATGTTGTAAAACAAGAATCTGAATCACATACACACACACTGAGTGTTAGAGGGTGTGTGCTTCTTCACGCACTGTCCATTCTGTCAGATTCACTGGCATTGTGTTCTATAGTTATACAGGGTGAGTCAAAAGTCACAGGACACCCTTTTATTTCTTTGATGCTACATGGGGCATTAGTCAAATGGTTAGAGGACCAGAAGGCTGCTTGTTCGATCCCCAGGACTGGTGGGAACATCCATGGCTAAAGTGCCCTTGAGCAAGGTACTGAACACCCAAATGCTCCCCGAGTGCTGAGGATAGCTGCCATTCAGTCATGTCATTCTGGGTGTATGTTCACAGCCCACTAGTGTGTGTATGTTTGTGTGTGTGTGTGTGTGTTCACTGCCACAGATTGGTTAAACACAGAAGACACATTTCTGTGTACGTTGTACAATGACAAATAATTGCACATTATTATTATTATTATTATTGGTGGCATGGTGGTGCCGCAGGTAGTGTTGCATTCACAGGAGGTTCTGGGTTCAAGTGCCGCTCATGGTGACTGTCTGTGAGAAGTATGGTGTATTCTCCCTGTGTTCGCGTGGGTTTCCTCCGGGTGCTCCGGTTTCCTCCCACAGTTCAAAAACACATATTGGTAGGTGGATTGGCGACTCAAAAGTGTTCGTAGGCGTGAGTGTGTGAGTGAATGTGTGTATGTGTGTCACCGTGTGAAGGACTTGCGTCCCTCCAGGGTGTGTTCCCGCCTTGCGCCCAATGATTCCAGCTAGGCCACAGCACTGAACTGGATAAGTGGTTACAGATAATGAATGAATGAATATGCTACATGACCACATTCCCATTGAAAATACTTGCCCTTAATCCAATATGGCTGCTTCCAACCCTGTAGAATGAAGTCCATCTGTTATCCCCAATGTCACTGCAGTGCTGAGAATGATCGATCACCCAAATCTCATATGCTCTCTGGTGGCCCTGTGTGGGTCCTGAACATTAAAGAACAGGGTGAAAGAGGGCAAACACGTATCAAGTATGCAGTGTAACAGATGGAAGCACTCTTTAATTATAGAACTTATGAATAAGGGTTTTGTTCTGAAAGCTACATTATTTGGCCACCTTTGGGTAGTTTATTCCTTCTTTTCTGCAGTAATATCTTTAAACATCTGGGAAGCCTTTGCATTAGGTGTTGAAACATTGCTGTGAGGATTTGTTGGCTTTCATCCACATGAACATGGAGCTCCTTGGAGATGATTTGGGATTCAGAACTAATCACCCAACATCAGAACCTCACCCCAAATCATCACAAAGGAGCTCCATCACTTCAGAGACCACAGTTTTCTGCTCTACAACCAAAGGGCTTTAATCCTCTAGCCCTCTCCAACTAATCCTCCAACTCTCAGCATTGTGCCTGGTGACTTTAGGCTGATTTGCAGCTGCTCCAGATTGTGTGTCCCCTTGTTTTTGAATTGTACATTTGAAAGCATGTCAGCATTATAAAAGAGATTTCTTGTTTTATGATATTTTAATTTACTATATCGTAGTTATTATTCCAAATAATTCCAGACATTGGAGCATAGGGATACCAGTGAAAACGGGTGTTTCCAGGAAAGTGCATGACAAGAGCTAATAAAACAGTCTTCATACAGCAGTGTCAGCTGTTTATTTCCCATGTTTATGATATTGCCATATAGCTGTTGTGCCTTATGCTCCAGGATATGCAGATGTCTTATCGGTCTGATTTTGGGAATATAAACCATGCTTGCACTGAGCTAATGACAGTCTTCAGCAGAAGGGAAAGATGAAGATGGGAGTTGAGATATTTCTGTTTCTCTCTGTTCTGGTGGGAGTCAGTTTTGATGGTAAGAACTCTCTGCATTTTAAAATATTTTATTGATTGGGATTAATTTTAATGATGTCAAAATACTAAGGATTTACAGTGAGCTGCAATGACAATCTCTATCTGTGCTTTTTATTTCAGCAAGCCTTGGGCAAACAACAGGAGGTAACAGCATATAGCTTCTTTCCTTTGCCTATATACAGTGTTTATATTTTTTTTATCTATATGTTTAAGTATGTTTACTAAAACTGAAAATTTTGTTAACTTTTACATTGTAGTTTAACTTATTTTTATTTTTCTATCTATCTATCTATCTATCTATCTATGTAAAACTGCATATCTATAATGACAAAAAAATCTTTTTGAACGTTCAGTGGAAATATAAGTAGTCATAATTTATTCAGAACATTTTGGATCATTTCTATTGGTCACTTCATCATTTGTAAAGTTAGTCAGTTCTAATGTGCAATTTTTTTATTGATTAGGATTAATTTTAATGATGTCAAAAAAACTAAGGATTCACAGTGAGCTGCAATGACAATCTTTATCTGTGCTTTTTATTTCAGCAAGCCTTAGGCAAACAATAGGAGGTAATGGCATATATCTTCTTTCCTTTGCCTATATACAGTGTTTATATATTTTTTATCTATATGTTTAAGTACATTTACTAAAACTGAAAATGTTGTTAACTTTTACATTGTAGTTATTTTTATTTTGCTATCTATCTATCTATCTATCTATCTATCTATCTATGTAAAACTGCATATCTATAATGACAAAAAAATCTTTTTGAACGTTCAGTGGAAATATAAGTAGTCATAATTTATTCAGAACATTTTGGATAATTTCTATTGGTCACTTCATCATTTGTACAGTTAGTCTGTTCTAATGTGCAAATTGCCAATGAAATGTGGAGGGTGATTTATGTTACAGTAAACTTAATCTATTATCCTATACCCTTTATCCAAATATCCTTGTTTTTACGTAATTTACTGATTAAACTGATTTAAATAACTTTTCTGTTGTGGTTTCAGGTGTATTTGGATCATGTGGAGGTTCCTATACTCAGGAAAGTGGACGGTTTGCCAGTCCTCAGTATCCCAGTAACTATCCAGATTTTTCTAACTGTGGATGGCGTATTTCCAGCCCTGGGACGAAGAACATACGCTTGACATTCATCTTTGTCGAGTAAACCTTCACTATGGCATCTCCCATACCTACTTTAATTAGTATCATAGCTAGTACCAAGTAAATCAACTAATACTATACCTCATATCATGCCTTGTTTGCAAATGACAAATTTGAGAGCCATAACTACCATATGTATTAATATCAACACTAGTATGATAACTGGAACCATAACTAGTACCACAAGTAGTATCATATCTTGTACTATAAATAGAACCACAATTTTAACATAGATTAAAGACATGTTATCTCTAAGGCTGTTTTTAAAACAAATAACATTTTTTTAGATAAAGCTGAAATAGATTTCATAAGCTGATCATGTTAAAGACAAAAATGACTAATTTCTGAATGTTTTACATAACCCCAGTCTGACACACATTTAACTTGACACATGCAGTGCTAGTGAAAAAGGAAACCATTTCTATATTAAAATGTTTGTTCTGATTGTATTAGGTTTTGAAACATAAAGCTTTCCTTAACTTTCATGAGACCCTTCTGATGTTCTTTTTTGTTCCATTTTGCAGTGTAGAAGAGAGTGACGACTGCCCATTTGATGCTATTCGTGTGTATGATGGACCCTCCACATCCTCCAATTTACTGGGGAAGCTGTGTGGAAACAAGACCAGGACCTTCAAGTCCAGCAGAAATGACCTGAGTATCGTTTTCTCCAGTGATGAATCTGGTAATGGTCAAGGATTTGTTGCAGAATGGAAGTTTGAAGGTGAGACACCAATACAGTTTTGTTCAGTTTATTTTATGAACCTGACCCCAACTGACCAATGCCTCACCTACAGTTTATACACAAATATACATAAACAGTTTTGGAAAAAATAGAACTAAAATACAATACAAGAAAATATTTATTATTAAACCCATATTTAAGCAGAAGTAGGATGGTTAAGCTTTGTGATGCATAGACCTCTGAACTCATGTAGTGGGCATCATGCCCAAGAATTTCACAATGAATAAATGAATGGGATTTTTAATGCCTGTCACAACCAAAACCTTTTATTTATAGAAACTGTCCTCTGCTCTGAATTCCAAGGTCACAAAAGAGTCAAAACATTAATAACGCTAAACTCCTGTGCAATGAAAATGTATCTGATCATTTTCACATCACAATTTACTATAATATGAAAATCTGACAGTAACAAAGTATGTTGGTATGTGGTAAACTTAGATTTTACCAATAAAACCAAAACTCAGAAAACATAATGATGACTATTCCTCCTAATTCAACAGAATCTTTTCTTGATACTACACTGTCTCCAGACTGGACCACAGGTATTTATTATGTTCTGACACTAGAAAGTTTTCCCTCTAAAATATATGTACACTTCAAATTCATATGAAGAAAAATAACTAAATAAAAATCCCACTTATTTTTTTGTATGAGGTTTGCTTTCTTTGTCTTTTTTAATCAAATTACTACAAAAACCACACATGGGCATTTGGTCTTAAGTTTAGGGAATCTGATCATGTGAAAAATCTTTGTCATTTTTGTTTCTTATTCTTAAGTATATTTTACCCCAAATAGCAGCAACATTATTATGATGATTAAGTAAGGTACATTGGAATGATGAAGAAAATAATGTAAAACATCATCTGCAGGGCTGTTCCAAAGTGCTGTTGTCATATGAAAATTTTTCAACACAACTAAAAGCTCAGAAGTGTTCACTAGGTTTTCCTCCATTTCTTAGTAAGTGAAGGTTCTAATGCTAGTTTTTCTTTGTCTTTGTAATCAGCGAACATCAACAGCGGTCCAACAGGTGAGTATTTGACCTTGTGAATCTGATCACGCAAAAATAGTTTGTAAATGATGTAGTTTCTTGCTCTTAAAGAAGTCATTGAATAAATAATATTTACCCCAAAGAAGCTGCAAACTGATTATTTATTATTTTGACATTAATCCTATGAAGTGCAGCTTATTAAAGATGAAGAATCAGATGTTTTTGTTACATTATATTGTAATGAAGATGTAAATATTGTAAAGTATCATCTGCACAGCTGTCCATAAAAATTGATGTAATACAGAATCTAATCAACAAAAATAAAACATATTTTTACTATATTTTCCTTCACTTCATCCCATAGATACCCCTGTAGAACATGCCACAACAGGTATGCCTTATGTTTTAAAACTAATAAAATAAAAATGTTTTCATCTACAATTGGTGTTTAATCGAGCTGAATACAGCCTCCTGAACCCACACGTGACTAAAATAATTTTCACAGTTTGTAATCAGAGCACAAAATAGCAGGTCTTAGGCTACGTTCACATCACAAGCCTCATTAATGATTTCTGAATTTGTGCTCAGATCAGATCTGACTATCTTGATGGTTCACATTCATAAATGAAAGTGATTTGTCTGTAGTGTGAACCAATCTGTCCCTGAAACAGCGTGCATGCAAACACTGGTACATGTGTGTGGCTCTGTCCCAATTGGGCCCCAAGCCCAGTGTAGTGCACAATGTAAGTTCTTAAATAATGACTTCAATTCCCAAGTACTATACAATACATCTAATACAAGTCCATTAATATTGACCTATCACCTGCATGGCTTCTTTTCTAACATTCAGTGCATTATTTTGGTTCAGAATCTATAATTTCATCACCAGCATATTTCACTATGTAGGAAGCATGGAGCCATTTGAGACAAAGCTTACATATTGCTGCCAGTGCTGGCCAATGACAACAGTAATGAGCTCATACATTCAAAAAGAAGCAGGAAATCTGATCTAACTGTTCACATTCTTGTTGCACACCCTTGAATTCGATACATGTCTGATATAAGACCTCATATGAAATTGAAACAAATTTCAATTGAGAAATACGTATTGAACATAACCACACTGCCCTGGAAAAACAAAGAAAACCAAAAACATATTGGTATCAAATCAAGGCAAAAAATCTTATTTTAGTCACTTTCACTGAGCAATGTGAACGTAGCCATGAATCCCACCTTTCTTGGAACTGAAGTTAGTAATACGTGGTTTGCTCTGTCTGTATTTTTTAATCAGATTACTATGAACCCACACATGAATATTTGACATTGAGTCTATGGAATCTAATCATGTAAAAATTGTTTGTCAATGATGTTGACAATGGTTTGTCATTTTTTTGCTGTTTCTTGTTTTTAAATAAGTCATTTAACTAGTAATATTTATTATTAAACCCATATTTAAGCAGAAGTAGGATGGTTAAGCTTTGTGATGCATAGACCTCTGAACTCATGTAGTGGGCATCATGCCCAAGAATTTCACAATGAATAAATGAATGGGATTTTTAATGCCTGTCATAACCAAAACCTTTTATTTATAGAAACTGTCCTCTGCTCTGAATTCCAAGGTCACAAAAGAGTCAAAACATTAATAACGCTAAACTCCTGTGCAATGAAAATGTATCTGATCATTTTCACATCACAATTTACTATAATATGAAAATCTGACAGTAACAAAGTATGTTGGTATGTGGTAAACTTAGATTTTACCAATAAAACCAAAACTCAGAAAACATAATGATGACTATTCCTCCTAATTCAACAGAATCTTTTCTTGATACTACACTGTCTCCAGACTGGACCACAGGTATTTATTATGTTCTGACACTAGAAAGTTTTCCCTCTAAAATATATGTACACTTCAAATTCATATGAAGAAAAATAACTAAATAAAAATCCCACTTATTTTTTTTTGTATGAAGTTTGCTTTCTTTGTCTTTTTTAACCAAATTACTACAAAAACCACACATGGGCATTTGATCTTAAGTTTAGGGAATCTGATCATGTGAAAAATCTTTGTCATATTTGTTTCTTATTCTTAAGTAAATTTTACCCCAAATAGCAGCAACATTATTATCATGATTAAGTAAGGTGCATTAGAATGATGAAGAAAATAATGTAAAACATCATCTGCAGGGCTGTTCAAAAGTGCTGTTGTCTTTCAACACAACTAAAAGCTCAGAAGTGTTCACTAAGTTTTCCTCCATTTCTTAGTAAGTGAAGGTTCTAATGCCAGTTTTTCTTGGTCTTTGTAATCAGGTTACTTCGATCCAAATAGTGAGTATTTGACCTTGTGAATCTGATCACGTAAAAATAGTTTGTAAATGATGTTGGTTTTTCTTGCTCTTAAATAATTATTATTAAATATATCATTGAATAAATAATATTTACCCCAAAGAAGCTGCAAACTGATTATTTATTATTTTGACATTAATCCTATGAAGTGCAGCTTATTAAAGATGAAGAATCAGATGTTTTTGTTACATTATATTGTAATGAAGATGTAAATATTGTAAAGTATCATCTGCACGGCTGTCCATAAATATTGCTGTAATACATATATTTTCCTTCACTTCATCCCATAGCTACCCCTGTAGAACATGCCTCAACAGGTATGCCTTATGTTTTAAAACTAATAAAATAAAAATGTTTTCATCTACAATTGGTGTTTAATCGAGCTGAATACAGCCTCCTGAACCAACACGTGACTAAAATAATTGTCAGTTTGTAATCAGAGCACAAAATAGCTCTAAAATATATTTTTATATAACTATTTTAGTTTATATAAGTAAAATATATTTTTACTATATTTTTCTTCACTTCATCCCATAGCTGCTCCTGATGAAATTACTGTAACAGGTATGCCTTATGTTTTAAAATTAATAAAATAAACATTTTTGTTCCATCTACAATTGGTGTTTAATCAAGCTGAGTACAGCCTCCTGAACCCACACGTGACTAAAATAATTTTCACAGTTTGTAATCAGAGCACAAAATAGCAGGTCTTAGGCTACATTCACATCACAAGCCTCATTAATGATTTCTGAATTTGTGCTCAGATCAGATCTGACTATCTTGATGGTTCACATTCATAAATGAAAGTGACCTGTCTGTAGTGTGAACCAATCTGTCCCTGAAACAGCGTGCATGCAGACACTGGTACATGTGTGTGGCTCTGTCCCTAATGGGCCCCAAGCCCTGTGTAGTGCACAATTTAAATTAATAATTTATGGCTTCTACACCAGAGTACTATACAATAAGTCTAATATAAGAGTATTTATATTGAGCTATCACCAGCATACTGCACTATGTAGGAAGCATGGAGCCATTTGAGACAAAGCTTACATGTATCTCCTCTGAAATTTTGAGGTAAAAATATGTGTCTGATAATCAACGGCAATGCTTTATGTCAAATGTGAAGATTTTGTGATTTTAGTTGTCATTCCTGTGTTGTGGTTAGTTATTGAGAGGCTTGTTTTATCTGTATTAGCTCCATCTTCCTGCTGGGGGAGCTGTGGATATGAATTGGGCAGCTGTTCCTGCTCCAGCACCTGTGAGCGCAGAGGAAACTGTTGCTATGATTACTACTGTGAGTAAATACAGTTTTAAAAAGTTTAAAGTTAAATTGGAATTTAGAGGTGTCTTATGTGACTGTGTGCTAATGTCTTTTATTATTATTAATGATAATAATTTTATTATTATGATCTCCTCTAGATTACTGTTATGCAACTACTATCCAGGCTGGTAAATATTATTTTCCAAATGTGAATATTATCTTTGGAATTTGTGGATTAAATATTATTATTATTATTATTATTGTAGAATTTGTGTGTGTGTGTATTTTGTTTCATTTCTATGTCCAAGGTGGGCATTGACCACATTTAGTCCCCTTAAATTTGTGTTATACTGTCGTGTGTGTCTTGCCCATACAAGGTATTCTAGTTCTATAGAATATTTGACCTTGAATCTAGGGAATCTAATCATGTAAAAATTGTCAATGATGTTGGCAATGGTTAGTCTTTTCTTTGCTGTTTATTGTTTTTCAATTACAATGTTTGTTTATTTCAAACAAATCCTTTCTCTTGCAACTGAAGTTTCTAATGCCAGTTTTTCTTTGTCTTTCTTTGTAATCACCGGACTTCCTAGATACAAGTAAGTATTTGACCTTGTGAATATAATCATGTAAAAATTGTCTGTAAATGATGTTGTTGTTTCTTGCTCTTCAAGAAGTTATTTAATAAATAATATTTACCCCCAAAAAGCTAAATTATTATTTTGACATTATTCCTTTTAGGGAATGGTTTACCACAATCCACTAAAAGTTTTCAAACATTTATTTTTTCTTTCTGTTCAGAGACTGAGACTACAATATAGAAAATATGTTTACATTAAGTCATTTACATTGTAATGAAGATGTAAATATTGCAAAGTATCATCTGCAGGGCTGTCCATAAATATCGATGTAATACAAAATCTTATCAACAAAACTAAAACATATATTTTTACTACATTTTCCTTTACTTCATCCCATAGCTGCCCCTAGTGAAGTCATCACAATAGGTATACCTTATGATTTAAAACTAATAAAACAATTTAAAAAATTCATCTAAAATTGAAAAAATAATAATAGTCCAACTGAATACAGCCTCCTGAACCAACACATGAGTAAAATAATTGTCACAGTTTGTAATCAGAGCACAAAATAGCAGGCCTTAAGCTAAGTTCACATCACAAGCCTCATTAATGAATTCTGAATTTTTGTTCAGATCAGATCCGACTATCTTGACGGTTCACATTCATAAATGTGAAGCCATAATTTCATCACCAGCACAGTGCACTATGTAGGAAGCATGCAGGCATTTGAGTCAAACCTTACATATTGCTGCCAGTGCTGGCTGATGACAACAGTAATAAGCTCATACATTTAAAAAGAAGCAGGAAATCTGATTTAACTGTTCACATTCCTGTTGCATAACCTTGAATCGGATGTGTCTGTTATAAGACCTCATATGAAATTGAAAAAAATAGTATTGAACATATCCACACAGCCATGAATAAAAAAAGAATACCAAAACCTATTGGTATCAAATCAGGGCAAAAAACTCAGATTTTAGTTACTTTAACTGAGCAATGTGAACATAGCCATGAATCCCACCTTTCTTGGAACTGAAGTTGGTAATACGAGATTTGTTCTGTGTGTCTTTATTAATCAGATTACTATGAACCCACACATGAATATTTGACCTTGAGTCTAGGGAATCTAACCATGTAAAAATTGTTTGTCCATGATGTTGACAATGGTTACGTCATGCCCTGGCACTGTCCTGTCTGTTTTTACCACCATGTGCTTATTTAGCATATGGCTCTGTTGTTGCTGCTGTTGTCGTCTCCACCCTAATCCCGCCTTTGTTCCACCCTCTCGTCAGTGTCTCCTTTGTAGTCCTGCCCTCTTGTTATCAATCCCAGGTGTTCCTTGTCAATGCTCTGTGTGTATAAATATATATATATATATATATATATATATATATATATATATATATATTCCCTTTGTTTCAGTGCTCCTTTGTTGGTTCTTGTGTGTGTAGATGTTTGATTCTGTGTCTTTCTGTTTACATGTATCATTCCCTGGTTTACGGTTGTTTTCTGTCTGTCCTTGTTTAATTTTGTTTAGTCTTGTCTTCATTCTGTCTGTTTTACCTGTGTTTATTTTGCTTTATTTTTTGCTTTATTTTGGTTTGTTAATAATATTCCTTGCTTGTACATCCGCCTCCCTTGTCTGTCCTGCCCAGGTGTTACAGTTTAGTCTTTTCCTTGATGTTTCATTTTTTAAATAAGCCATTTAACTAGTAATATTTATTGCCAAAAAAGTACAATGTTTATTTATTTCAAACAAAACCTTTCTCTTGCAACTGAAATTTCTAATGCCAGTTTTTCTTTGTCTTTCTTTGTAATCGCCGGACTTCCTAGGTACAAGTAAGTATTTGACCTTGTGAATATGATCATGTAAAAATAGTCTGTAAATTATGTTGTTTCTTGCTCTTCAAGAAGATATTTAATAAATAATATTTAACCCCAAAAAAGCTGCAAAGTGATCATTTATAATTTTTACATTATTCCTATAAAGTGCAGCTTATGTAAGATAAAGAATCAAATGTTGATTGTTTTGAATACTGTGGTCTACGACAATTTACTACAAGTTTTCAAACATTTATTTTTCTTTCTGTTCAGAGACTGAGACTACAATATGAAAATGTTTGCATTAAGTCATTTACATTGTAATGAAGATGTAAATATTGTAATGTATCATCTGCACGGCTGTTCATAAATATCGATGTAATACAAAATCTTATCAACAAAACTAAAATATATTTTTACTATATTTTTCTTCACTTCATCCCATAGTTGCTCCTGGTGAAATTACTGTAACAGGTATGCCTTATGTTTTAAAATTAATAAAATAAACATTTTTGTTCCATCTACAATTGGTGTTTAATCGAGCTGAGTACAGCCTCCTGAACCCACACGTGACTAAAATAATTTTCACAGTTTGTAATCAGAGCACAAAATAGCAGGTCTTAGGCTACGTTCACATCACAAACCTCATTAATGAATTCTGAATTTGTGCTCAGATCAGATCTGATTATCTTGATGGTTCACATTCATAAATGAAAGTGACCTGTCTGTAGTGTGAACCAATCTGTCCCTGAAACAGCGTGCATGCAGACACTGGTACATGTGTGTGGCTCTGTCCCAAATGGGCCCCCAAGCCCAGTGTAGTGCACAACGTAAGTTCTTAAATTATGGCTTCATTTTCCAAGTACTATACAATACGTCTAATACAAGTCCATTTATATTGAGCTATCACCTGCATGGCTCCTTTTCTAACATTCAGTGCATTATCTTGGTGCTGAAGCCATAATTTAATCACTAGCATGCTGCACTTTGTAGGAAGCATGGAGCCATTTGAGACAAAGCTTACATGTAACAAGTAAAATGTAAGAAAACATCATTTCATTTTCAGCGAACTATAAGACTCTAATATACAGATTGTTGCACCTAATGTAGTGGAGGTTGTGGGTTCAAGTGTGTGTATATTGTTTCTTTTCCATGTCCAAAGTGGGCATTGATCGCACTTGGACCCCTGAAGTTGTCGTCATTCTGTAATCTGCTTCTTTATTGAATTGTCTCTTCCACATTAAGGTGCAGCAGTCACATGCTCGTTCCACCTTAAATTGTGCATCAGTTACAATCTGGCACCCAAGTTTTTTACTCAAATAACCAAAAAGGGACAATCAACATTCATAGTCATGATTTAGGCCTCTTTCACCTATGTAATATTTGGACCTGAAAATGAAAGCCTTGACAATTTTGGTTGCTGCATTTTAAAGTAACCTTAATTGTAAAACTTATTCCCCTAAATGTGTGTCGCCATACATTGAACATATAATGTAAAACAGTTTATGGAATGGTTTGTTGATGATGCAAATGACCTTTATTTTAAAAAGTTTACTTTATGTAACTATGAAGCTAATGTTGCTAACAAGCAATACTCAAAAACACAACATTCAGGTTGTTATTAACAGAGACTTGTGGTTCATGAACAAGACCACACTGTGTAGAAATAGCCATCAGCTGACTGCATTCAGCCACACAGTTTACAGTAAATCATACTGTTTTGTTTTGTTGAGATTTGTTCTTCCACTGGTAAACATTGCACATTTTTGTTTTCTTCTAATTTACAGGGACACCTTCCTCTTGTGGAGGAAGTCTGTATAACTCTGGATCAATCCTCAGTCCCTACTACCCAAATTATTACCATGACAATGCATACTGTAGATGGCAACTGTATGCTCCTGAGGGACAGAGGGTTTTCCTGTCATTTACAGATCTACAGTGAGTCACTGTTTATAATAACCCATTTTTTGGGGCAAAGAAAACAGCACATTTTTTGCTTTTGTTAAAAAATAATTGTATATTTTTTCTTAATTCAAATCTCAACAAATAAGATAATAATGCTTGTTCATATTTATTGAATTTACCGTGATAAAATGAGCAACAATTTAGTAAGAAGAAACCCCCTCAATAGCAATCTTAGCCACAACGTGGGATACCATGGCAAAGGGCTAGCACCTACTCAGACACCACTGAAGATAACAACACCACAGCCAAGAAATGTCTTAAGAACATGGGATTACATAGCACTGACCAAAAAACAATTCAGAAATTATTGGCCTAGCAATACATTAACAACAACATGGGATAACATAGCAAAGGCCTAGCCACAGCTTAGCTCACACAGAGGAAACCCTAGCAAATTTCATATTTTCACCAAGCTTCACCGAGCTTCTAACAGCTGTGTTTGTCTTTCAGATTAGACCGCTGCTGTGCCTGTGATAATATTGAAGTTTTCGATGGCTCTACACTGTTAGCAACACTTTGCTTCAATAAAACTAGCCCCAAGAACTTCCAGTCATCCTCCTCTCACATGACTGTTGTCTTCAGAAGCGACAGGTCTGGAGTGGCCAGAGGCTTCAAAAGCATCTTCACCAGTTCTCTGCCTAAAAAAACAGGTACACTGAGCTAAAAGCAAAAAGAACCAACAGTAGTTACTTCAGGTGGGACACTTCAGTCCATTTAACACCAAAGTGAAATATGAAAGGTGCACTGATTGTCATTGCACTGCTGATATTTACATTATTTTATACCATTTTATACATTATCAGAGTTTTTATAATCGTATATATTTTAAAAATGTTCTCATTTCCAATACAAATATTTGTGAATATTAACCTGATTTGCTGAAGACAGAGGCACGTTGGAGTTGTCAGCTGCTCTAAAATGATTCTAAAACTCTTTTGTCCTGCAGCCACAGTAGTCTGTAATTCAGAGACAATGACTGTTGAGATTCTGCAGTCGTACCTGGTCTCTCTGGGCATCAGCATGGAATCTCTCTATTTAGATGACAACCGGTGCAGACCTTCACGTCACGGCGATAAAATTGTTTTCAGCTTCCCCATAGACAACTGTGGAACCCAAAAAACGGTACAATTACATTTCAGGTCAAAAAAGAGAAAATGTAGATAACATTATGGCAACACCTTAGGTTACAATAGAAATGATCTAGCATTATCTCAGGACCTACTACAACAAGGAAATGGTCTGGAAATACCTTAGCCACCATAATATCATTCTAGCCACACGTTAGCAACCACCTGGCTGACACTATAAAAAATGGCAGGCAAGTATACTGACCTAGAGACCTGTTGTTTTACTATGTGTTTCCATCCTCCTGTCAGACCGTTAACAGCAATGTGGTGTACAATAACCACATACGTGCTGCTCCATCTCAGTCGGGTGAGATTACTCGGCAGATAGAGCAATTCCTGTTAAAGGTGAGCTGCCACATGGAGCAGGACACCATAGTGGGGAACGTCTACAAAGCAGAGGAGACGATCAACAGCAGCATAACTGGGACGGGGCGCTTCAATGCCAACATGGCTTTCTACCCACCCGACTTCTCACACCCCATTGTCCAGGTCCCCTATGAAGTCAAGCTCAACCAGCACATATATGTCCAGGTGCAGCTCGACAGAGCTGACAACACCCTGGACCTGCTGCTTGAGAGCTGTGTGGCCTCTCCCAACCGTGACTTCCAGGCTCGCACCTACAGCCTGCTGCAAAATGGGTATGAGATTAAGCATGAAGTCAATATTTGCAGTGTATGTTCCTGTAGGTCAGATATTTAGGCCTAGTTTCAACAGATGTCCTTTCATTTGTCTTCCTTCGGCCACAAATCCAAGGAGTATTTAAACCTCTTCAAAAGACCATGGCATAATTTTGAGCTGCTGTTGTGAATCCGATAAAAGCAAATATCTGATGTAGCTTGATGATTTTACAAACTTAGTTTGTGCTGGATGTCTCAGTGTACACAGTTACAGGTACCAGGTGCTTTGTCTGATGTAAAAGAAACAAAGTAGTGTACAGTCGAGTAGAGCAGTGTAGGTACATTGCAGTGGAAATGTAGATGAGATCTAACATTTTTTCTCTGTTTTCAGCTGTGGAACGGACAGTACAGTTAAAATCTACACCAATGGCAGGTTCTTCTACGCTCAGTTCCACTTTCAGGCCTTCAAGTTCCTAAGGACTCATTCCTACGTCTTCCTACAATGCAGAGTGATTGTCTGTGCAGACAGCGACCGTAACTCCCGCTGCAAGCAGGGCTGCCTTCGGCGCAAGAAGAGATCATTGCAAAATGACTCTGCCCACCACACAGAGACCATCACACTGGGGCCAATTACACTCCAAGGTCAGTGGATTGTTTATGCACCCTTTTATCTCATATAATAAGTGAAATGAGACAATTAGCATGTCCTCTTATTAAATTAAATAATCTGAAATCTATTCCATGTTGATTTAATATTTCTCATAATAAGACTAGCGTAAGAAGATTATAATGAGTCATGTTATGATGAATCAAAACATAACTGTGGATAAGAAACGTGATGCTAAAATTCATTCAACACTGTTAAAACCCTTGGTTTTAATGAGAAATGTTGGGTAGTTGGTGTCCACAAGCTCTTCGCCATACAGCATGTTTTGTTGTAACAGATGCTAGGATCAGAGTAGCAGCCATTGCGTTGTCAGGCTGTGGGGCTGGCTTCTTGTCAGGGAACCCCTCACACGTCCCCACCTCAGGGTCAAAAAAGGACAAAGTAAAAAAAATTTAATTAAGTTTAACAAAAGAGCAATGCAAATGGAGGAACAAATCAAGGGGGGGAGAATACATAAAATGGCAAGCAAAGTCATACTGCAAGAGAAGTCTGGTAAACATTTTAGTGATTTTTTTGTATGTTTCATTACTATTAAAGAGCCTAGATTAAATAATTTAGAAGATTTATATGGAAACTTGGGCAGAAATTCTGAATGTATTCAAACCTAGATTTTAAAACCTAGTCCGTCAAAGAGGGGACTCTGGAAATCAATTGGCATTGGGCATTTGCAACATTATACAGTGTCCACAATGGGTGAAATTAACAGCATTGATTTTGCACATAGACATATATCAAGTAGAATATTCTATCTGTGAACTGATGTCCTGAAGTATTCACTTTTGTTATATTTCCAATTCCCAGGCGGAGGGTCTGCTGCCAAGGCTGAGGTAGAGGACTGAGCTTCACTCCATAAACTGTCTTTGATCAGTTCTTCAATTATCTCTCAATGAGTCAATCACTTATTTACTTCCTTCTATTAAAGCATTCTTAAAAGGCAAAAACTGGCGTCTCAGGTTCTGATGTTGGATGTTTTAATTCTGGAGAACAAACACCACTCCAGCGAGTCCAGTTTCATTTCATTCTAAAGGACTAAAGTTGTACACAATTTATCATGCCACAAAGGGTGCACCCTAAAGCAGTGGAATTCTCATATTATAAACAGGGTCCAAAAACATTTAGACACAGTGTAATGTGAATGAAAAACAAAAAAGTAGCTATGGATGTGTAACTAATCCAAGCCAGAAACATCTGCAGCAAGTGAATCATTTCAATTTATTGACATTTAACACCGATTTCACCAGAAAATGTTGTACAATACTTACATGTTTCTTTTAGTTCTTTAAGCTTATGACAGACTTATGAAATGTCTTGATTATAGCACCACAAAGGAATCCAAACATTTTACAAACAACATTTACACCATGGCACCTCAGGTAGGAGAGAGAGGGAAGAGGAGGGAGGTGAGGGATAGATGTGGGAGGGAAAGAAATGAGAGAGATGGGGGGGGGGGGGATAAGGAAGTGATGGATGTAGAGGATATATTTTAACAGTGAGCACATATTGCACAAAAAACACAACCACCAATCATTTACAATGGTACAGTGACACATTATGACAGTCTTGTAGGACACTTAGAAACTCTCACTGCTAAAATATAGCCGCTCAATGGTTTCCACTATGAAACTACGGCAACACAAACGTTAGGGTTTATCTATAAGGCCACACGACACGTCCATTAGCATTTCATAACAGTTTATATCAATATACTGTGATATGACTTCCTCTGAAATGTGGCAGCTGTAAGAACCACATTTTACTGTTAAATTTCCTAAAGCAGCCTTTGTTGTAAATGTCATGAAGGGCTTATTGAGGTGTTATGTAGACTTATGAATGACAACCAACAGAGAAGTGTTGCCAGAAAGAAAGGGGGAGTGAGAGGAGAGAGAAAAAAAAAACCACAATTTCCAACATTCTTTCCAAAAGGAATGCCCCTCATTTCCAACATAAACTACAGCTGTCATAATTCAATGATACTATAACAATGCTTATTAAAATAAACCCTAAGCAGCCCTAAGAGTGTAAATAAATAATGAGAACCTGAGCAGAGCGGACAAAAAGAACTTAATGAATAAAGGCTAATTTTAGCTGCTCCAGTCAAATGGAGTAAAGGTTTATGAAATGAGAATCAAATTCATAAACATATTCATAAAGTCAAATTTTCCATTCAGCTGATGTTTAGGCCCTTTGTAAACCATGGCCGCACACATTTGGACGACCCTTTCTATGGAGAATAGAGTGTTTTATTAAGGTATTACTAATTCATCTCCTTTGATTTACAGAAGTATATCACTTTTATTAACAGTTTAGCGGTACAAATGACTGACTGCTCCTTAAAGCCACTATCCACTTATTTAGGTCTTGTTAAGCAAAAATAAATACCATAGTATAAACATATAACCATCTTATACTGAATATATATTCTATTAATAGAGTAACATAGGTTGACAGCATTTACAGGGCCGATAGTGGAAAAAAGTCCTGAGCCTGACCTTTTTTCCATGCCCGGGACGTTTGCTGGGATGGGGATGCTATGTATGTGACACACTTTAAACACACAACTTGTTGGCCCCTGGGCCCAGATATATAAACAGCCTGTGTATAAACCTGACGTAAATATAATGCTAACTCTGATTGGTTCTGCCAGAGACCTGACATCATGTGAGCCAAGCTTAGTCCCACCCACTAAAATCCAACAGAAGAAAACAACAAAAATATTAATGTAATAATCCACTTCAGAGCCCATTCATCACAGAACACACACACAATGGGTATACGTATGAAAATATGTGGACAGTGGCTTTAACTGTTTTCAATTTTCTAATGTTTAAGTTTCACAAACTTTGTTGGAGCCCTGCTACCGTAGCAACACAAGGGCATGCTTAGAGGTGCGCAAAAACATCCGCACTTGTATGAAGATCTCAGCATAACCTACTATAACAAACTATTAATGATAAAACTGATGAGGCTTATGCCTTCTTAAACATACTATTTTCCGAAAAGTAGGGGGGGGGGTAAATGGCTACCTATTGAATGTTCACTTTGTGACTCTTGGTAGAAGAGTTAAACGTTTAGGCATTTTGCTATTGTTTCTAAATCTACAAAAACAGTGATGATCACAGCACAATATGCTATCCTCCAGGGTACAGTTTGTTTCCAGTACACTATATGCCCAAAGGTTTGGAGCCACATCTTCTACTGAGGGATTTGGAATATTTTAAGGTGCATTCAATGCATCAATAGAAAAGCACTAAAAACAGAATGAGACTAATGTACCAATATAAAACCAGCACGCACAATGCCCCATGTTAGCTACAGGGGTAGCTACATTGGGCTGTGGAGCATTGTCCTCTGGATCGATAGAGCTTCATCCGGCACCTCGAGTATGACACAGGATCCAGAACTAATCAGCAGTGTTCTACTGTGTGGTGTAACACCACCCCAAAAGAGCAGAGACTACTACTGCATTCATTAAAAAAAAAAAAAAAAACTGGATACTGTGGTGTCTAAAAACTTTTGGCCATAGAGCGTATGAGCACAAACATAAACATTCTCATCTTCTATCAAAGGCTATATGGAAATGATTTTAGGCACTGTTCACCTAACTCTAGCACTGATTAAAATGAGTGGAGGCAAAACCAATGCACAAAGCACATTCTTAAAATTATTTTATAAAAACAAAACTGAAGCTAATAAGACTGTTACGCATTATCTGTAAAGATGTGCTAATACCCACAGATACCACTCTCGTTAGTAATTATCAAAGGCCGCTCCTTCCGTAGGCATACATAGGCTTATGGACGGAGCAGCGATTGATATCTTTAAAGCACTGAAATGGACCATAACTTTCAATTCAATACTATTAGCATTAACAAGGAAATAAGAAAGAGGCTTGTGTCTGTTCAAAACACCAGACAGACAGATGTTTTAGGCACGAATGTCCAGTAGCTGCCTCGGAGTTGTATGCAAAAATTTGAACATCACTGGTTAAATTACATGTTTTGTTTATTGAAGCAAATGTAAGTGTGCAAACGAAAAATTTTCTGCCATGATTCTTTTCTGAGTTATAAAACAGCTGTTACAGTGACACCTAGTGGTCTGGATGGTGCGGAGATTCTGTACTAGACCTATTTTAAACAGGGCTGTCCCATGCGAGGGGCCGCTCAACTACCACACAATGCGTTTTTTTAATCATGTGTACAGGGGTTTAATTGTAAAAATGACTCGCTGGCCTTGATTTTAACATTTAATTTGACCAGAGGCGCCCCGACTGTTGTATCCAACTGTAAATAAAACACATGTATCAGAATGTGATCAGGATATAAATAACTAAAATAAATGACAATGTAAATACAGGGAGAGTTCTCACTGAACAAACACCTCTTATAGTGCCATACAAGAGTGCAATGGGACTGATCAAATCCCATTTTCCCATTCCTCGCCTTTTGGTCTTGTTCCCTTGTGTATAATCAAGATATAAAACAGTTGAAAAAAAAAACAAAAAATACAGAGTGTGCTTTCACACTGAGCAGACACCCCTTGCTACAGAACCAAACTGGAACGTGGATTTCTAAACCCCAGCGTGTGCCATCTCTCGTTCCTCGCAGAGCGGCTGTGGTTGTGTTAGTAAAAATGAGTTCTCGCTCCTCTCGACTGTAAATTAAATCAAGATATAAATAATTATTGATATATAATCTCACTGTTGAGAACAGCTCTCTCATACTACTATCCGTGATCAAAACTGGAACTGGCGAAACCTTTCACGTGCTGTCCTCACTTGTCCTTGTGCCTCGGTCATACAAGAAAGTGATACGAATGATCAAACCCCAGCGTGTACTGTCCCGCTCCCTTGGTTCCTGGGTCATTCGTTCTTGTGCTGTCCTCTGGCGAAGTGGCAAGCAAAGTCGTACTTGTTCCTGCAGCGGTGTCCACAGATGTTGCACTGGAAGGGGTTTTCGTAGCCATGGCATCCCATGTGGATGGTATACAGGATGTTGTCGGGGAAGTAGATATGGCAGTGTGGGCAGTGGTGAAGAAGCTGCGGATCATGTGGGTGGGCAGGAGTTGGAGTGGGTGTGGCCGGCTGACTGTTGGTGCCGCTGGGGGAGCTGGTTCTTTCGCTGCAGGGTCCTGCCCCAGGGCTGAAGCCGCTGTGGGCGGCGGGGCGGGGCTCTGGCGTGATCGGAGAGGATGCCTGGGCCACGCTTGCTGAAACTGCCGCCGGTGCCGTGACCGGCTGTTGGACCAGGTACGTGGGCTTCTCGTCCGGAAGAGACTCGGCTCCTGGAGACACAGGAGCACCCTGAGAGTCTGGGGGGAGGCTGGACAGCTGACCTGCCAGGGTGGACAGCTGATTCAAAGGATTCTCCAAAACCAGCTCATGTTCCTCTCTAGAGCCACTGCCTCCGCCTCCAGCTGCCACTTGGGGGTCTTTACCCAAGCTGTCAAAAGGCTCCTGGGGGAAGGGGAAGCATCAGAATGTTGTCGTTATTTTTCGTTAGTTATTTTGAATCTTAAAAATTGTGCATGGTACAGACTGTCCACCTTTCAACAGGGAGAATCAAAAAGAGAATTATCGGACTGAAGTAATGGAGGAGGCAGAGGTTTAACCCTAACTCGAGAGAAGGAGAGAAAGCGATATACAGACTGAAGGGAACTGAGTGAAACACAAGAAGTATGACAGAGAGAGACGTATTACATACAAAACACTGACATACCAAAGAGACATAAGTTTCCATCCAAACTTTTCACTAATGTTATGTGCAATGAAAAAATATAGGCAGGAAAAACCACACAAATTAAGACACAAAATGAGTGGGGTTTCCATCCACAACATTTGAGGCTCCAGTGATCGAGGGTGGCAGGAGAAATAGCAATACGGAGAAGTATGAATTGGGCTCCTGCTTTAATCACAATTGTTTTTACAGCCGTTTGAAATCCCTTCATGACAGTGTGCATTTCAGAGATGAGCAGTGGTCCTCCTAATGAGGGCTGAATTGTCCATGAAGTCCACCATAAAGCAGGGTACGCAAACACACCAGACAGTCCAGGCTGAGCACAGTGCAGAGACACTGTTTTCAGACCAGTTTTGGATGTGGTGTTTCAGAATGTCCAAATTAAGCTTTGAAAAGCTGTTTCTTTATTGGACTTACGATACCCTGCAGAACATGTCAGATCCAGCAGAACAAGCAGGTGAGCATGATAAACACACGCACTGGACACATTTAATCCCAAAAAGGTTGAATTCAGAGTTATTGTGTGTCTTTTCTGTTGTTTTGACAGGAAAGTAAATAGCTGTATGTGTGTGTGTGTTGAATTATCTAGCACTGAAATAAGAACCTCGAGTGGTGGTGTTCATTGCTTATTTGGAAAACTCTGTTCCATCTTTTTTTTCCACCCCACCTTGTCCAAAAATATCATTTTTTGCAATATTTAGTTGTTCATGCCAATTTTGGGCTGTTTCATTTAGGTTTTTTATGCATATTTACAAAATTGCCGGAGATTTTCGTCCGCCATCGGTCCAAGGAGCATATAAACCTCTTCAATACACCTTGAGGTAAAGTTACAAGCTGACATTATGAGTCTAATAAAAAATAAATGTGAAAGCTGCTATAACTTAAGCGCTCTGCAGGGTTTACCTGTCACCATTTAGTACCTACTCTGTGCGGCTGGAACCAGGAATGAGCAGGGACTGAAAACCTACCCGGTTCCAGGGACCAGGTACCAGATTTGGCCAGTGGAAAATCAAAAGAGCTAAGCCGAGTTGAGTAGAGTCGTGTAAGTTCCATGCAGTGAACTTTAGAGACAGGAAAGACATATTCAGAGAGAAGGGAGAGTCTCCATGCTCATTCCTGAAGCGTTTAGAACCCTAATATCTGAGATGGTTTTTACCTGATGGAGGTGAGGGTGGGACGGGAGGTCGTGGCTGAAGTTGCCCAGGTGATGCTGCTCAGCGTTAGGCTTCTGAAGGACCATGGACATGGGGTTGATGTTGACAAGGACCCGCCGGCTGTAGGCCAGCGAGCTGCCTCTTTTCTGCAGGACGCTCAGCATTTTGCGGTGAGAGAGGGCTGAGCGAGCACCTTTCATGGGCAGCAGCTTGTGTCTGCGGCGGCGGTGGTGAGACAGGTTGCTGCGGTCGCTGCAGCGGAAGGAGCACAGCTCACATTTATATGGCTTCTCGCCTGTGTGGGAGCGCATGTGAGCCTCTAGGTGGCGCTCGTAAGCTGAGGCAAAGGGGCACAGGTGACAGCGATGGGGCTTCTCACCTGCAGAGAGAGTGAAGGCTTTTATTCAAACAATGAATCACGAGTTTTGTTCAAATGCAGAGTTTCTGGAGGTGAGAAATTTGGGCAGGAGAGAGGTTTTCTTTACACAAGCGACACAATCAGTTGTATTGCATCTGCGGTCAAAAGCAACAAATTACACAGCATCACTTCATAGTGTAATTGCTTTTCTGTGTAGTACAATGTGCCTGCATCACTGTTGCCACCTAATATGTGTTTTATTCAATGCAGAATGAAAGTATACAGTGTGAAAATAAAATGCTGCTTCCTATGTATTTAACGTGATAAAGAGTTTTAATGCCTGAATGATTGTGCAGTAACCAACGAAGATGGACAGATATTCAGCACTGATGTATGATCTTCTTACCTGTGTGAATGCGTATGTGCTCTATGAGCCTGGCCGTGCCTCTGGTGGCATAGTTACAGTAGCGACACTTGAGTTTTCCATCATATGTCCGTTCGAAGCCATCCACCAACATGCTTGAGCCGTCGTCCAGAGACATGTCCACCGCTGGGTGCTCCAGGCCATTCTGTCCTAGGTCTAAACATAAATAAATAAGTAATTTACATAACTGCAGATATACCAGGACATTTGCTCCTACTGTACAGTTCACAACACTAAAATTAAATCAATTAGTAAATTTGACTAAAATTCAACTGAATAATTATCAGATGTACAGTGCCTTGCGAAAGTATTCTGCCCCTTGAACTTTTCAACCTTTTGCCACATTTCAGGCTTCAAACATAAAGTAAAAAAATGTAAAATTTGTATTTTTTATGAAGAATTAACAACAAGTGGGACACAATCGTGAAGTGGAATGAAATTTATTGGACGTGTCAAACTTTTTTAACAAATAAAAAACTGAAAAGTGGGGCGTGCAGTGTTATTTGGCCCCTTTACTTTACCCTTTACAGCAAACTCAGTCCAGAAGTTCAGTGAGGATCTCTGAATGATCCAATGTTTCCCAAATGACTGATGATGATAAATAGAATCCACCTGTGTGTAATCAAGTCTCTGTATAAATGCACCTGCTCTGTGATTGTCTCAGGGTCCTGTTCAAAGTGCAGAGAGCGTCATGAAGACCAAGGAACACACCAGGCAGGTCTGAGATACTGTTGTGGAGAAGTTTAAAGCCGGATTTGGATAAAAAAAGATTTCCCAAGCTTTAAACATCCCAAGGAGCACTGTGCGAGCAATCATATTGAAATGGAAGGAGTATGAGACCATTGCAAATCTACCAAGACCCGGCCGTCCCTCTAAACTTTCATCTCAAACAAGGAGAAGACTGATCAGAGATGCAGCCAAGAGGCCCATGATCACTCTGGATGAACTGCAGAGATCTACAGCTGAGGTGGGAGAGTCTGGCCATAGGACAACAATCAGTCGTACACTGCAAAAATCTGGTCTTTGTGGAAGGGTGTCAAGAAGAAAGCCATTTCTCAAAAATGGCCATAAAAAGTCTCATTTAAAGTTTGCCACAAGCCACCTGTGAGACACCAAACATGTGGAAGAAGGTGCTCTGGTCAGATGAAACCAAAATCGAACTGTTTGGCCACAATGCAAAAAGCAACACAGCTCATCCCCCTGAACACACCATCCCCACTGTCAAACATGGTGGTGGCAGCATCATGGTTTGGGCCTGCTTTTCGTCAGCAGGGACAGGGAAGATGGTCAAAATTGATGGGAAGATGGATGGGGGCCAAATACAGAAGAAAACCTGTTGGAGTCTTCAAGAGACCTGAGACTGGGACGGAGATTTATCTTCCAACAAGACAATGATCCAAAACATAAAGACAAATCTACAATGGAATGGTGCACAAATAAACGTATCCAGGTGTTGGAATGGCCAAGTCAAAGTCCAGACCTGAATCCAATCGAGAATCTGTGGAAAGAGCTGAAGACTGCTGTTCGCAAGCGCTCTCCATCCAACCGCACTGAGCTTCAGCTGTTTTGCAAAGAAGAATGAGCAAGAATTTCAGTCTCTCGGTGTGCAAAACTGATAGAGATTTGCAGCTGTAATTGCAGCAAAAGATGGCGCTACAAGGTATTAATGCAAGGGGGCCGAATAATATTGCACGCCCCGCTTCAGTTTTTTTATTTGTTAAAAAAGTTTGACACATCCAATAAATTTCATTCCACTTCACGATTGTGTCCCACTTGTTGTTGATTCTTCACAAAAAATTTAAATTTTACATCTTTGTTTAAAGCCTGAAATGTGGCAAAAGTTTGAAAAGTTCAAGGGGGCAGAATACTTTCGCAAGGCACTGTATGTAACTGGTGCTTGATCATTGTTTTGCTGGTCTGCATATGGAACTAACTATTACCAACTACAACAAACTCCATTTTTATCCATTTTAAGTTTACCACATTATTTGAACACATATGTGTCCTTCAAATTGTGTGACATTTTCATAATGACTAAACCAATAGAAGTGCTCCAGAATGACTTCGAATAAAATCTTCTTACATTAACTTCCACAGAGCGTTAAGAAAACGTCTCCAGTAAAAGTTGCTATTTTGGAGATACATGTTTTACAATGGACAGCAATAATACTGACCAGGAGGTCAATCTATGAGCAGGATTGATCTCGGCCAGTTTAACAATCAATATTCATGCACTGCTTGGTCAAAATGGTAAAAGAAATGGCACCTTTGGCAGAAATATAAACATACTGAAAACAACAAGGACAAAAAATGCTTACTTTGGAATGTATTAATATAATTTCCTTCACTGTCCTGCATTTATTCTAAACTGTTGTTGTCTTAATATCTGACATTGTTTTATTCCAATTTTCTGTTCTACATTAAATGGTGCAGCACTCACACTCTGGTGCCCGAGTTGCTTATTTACCTAGACTGCATCATTTAAGTTTAAAAAAGAGAAGTGTATGAGCTCAATTATAACAGCTGCACTATTTAAGGTGGCCTGGACAGCTTAATTAACCGTGTTTGTCTTGAATTTCAGTAATGGTTTTGCCTGAAATTTTTAATTTAGCTGCATCTCTAAGCTTTACCCTCTGGGATGTCATCTGTGTCCTTCACTCCACTGACGGAGCCTGAGATCATGTTTACATGTTGCGTCTGCTGGCTGAGGTACTCCTGAAAGTCCTTCACAAAGTCCAGCGTCTCTGGCTTCTCTTCGTCCATTGGAAGATCACAACGGTTTATGTTCAACGCCTGAAAAAAATGGACCCAGGTATTAGAGGAGCAACACAGAAACAAAAAACAGATGGATTTGGTGTGAAACAGACAGTAAAGAAATAGTCTACTACTAGGGTTATATATATATATATATATATATATATATATATATATAAATAAATAGTTATTACTAGGGTTGCACTGACATGTGAACTGTAGGCTGCTGCTTTAAATGTCATAAATACACAGTTACCTGTCTTTAGATATTGCCCATAATCTAAATCAATTAAAATCAGGAAATCATTTAAAATATAACATGATATTGATATGATTTCAATAAGTATATTAGTTTTGAATTATTGGTAAAATAAATATTAATGTGTGATAGTTTTATTTTGAGAAAATACTGCTCAATACAATAACATCCTATAAAAACCTATTTTCTTCCTCCCCAAACAGTAAACAATGGAATTATCTCAGGACTTAAATAGTAATCAAGTATAACACTCCACGGCTAGATAAGGACTAGACATCAGCTCTAAAATGGTTTTTGTTTAGGACACCTTCACTTGTGTGAGTCTCAGAAGCTGGAGGGGGTAGAACTTATTTGAGCAGTTGACAAGGAAACAATTGTGTTGCTGTGAGGGTAAACGCTGACGTTAGTGAGCTTAGCATTTAGCTATTCCGCTAATGTTCATCAGGGTCGCGTCCCAAACGGAACCACGCTCCCTACATAATGCGCCAAAACAGGGCACAAAACAGCGCAATATATGATTAATTTCTAACACAACCCGTATATATTCAAACTTTAGCTACATAAATATTTATCTCCCAACACTGCGTAGAGAGTCCTGATTCTATTCTGATAACACCTGTTCTACGAGGAAAATGACAATATTTCAAATATAATAAATTCGGAAAAGCCCTTCATGCTGCACATTTCTCCCACATTAACAATACTTCTAGAAATAATGATACGTGGTTATCGTAATATTGCGACTTAAGTCATTAAAGTTATAAGTTTATTCTCGAAAGTACATTTTACTTATGATATGCTTTATTTATATAACATTGCGTTTTTATCTTCGAAACATTATAAGCATAACTTTGTGATGTAAAAAATAATAATATTATTATTCTCAACATGTACAATGTTTTTGCAGCGTCCGTGCCTACGTAGTACATAAGCGTAGAAGTGCACCACGAACTGCACTATGTAGGGGGTATGGATCTGTTTGGACCACACCCCAGCTAGACCGTAACGTAGCTACTGAGCGTTAACGTTACCTTTGAGCCAGAAATCCACGGAAACGGCGAAAATAAAAAGCCCAGCTGCCAGGTCTAGAATCACTCGGGGATTAAAGGGTTATTTCAGCGAAATCATCCCCATTATATGTTTGATTTATCCTTCGCTTCTCGGTCGCTCTGTTTACAGCATCCTCCACATCAACAGCAAGACTTTTCAGTTTATTTTAATATTAACAGCTCCGTGACTTCCTCTGAGTCTTTACCAGAATATACAGACAACTACAAGGCCGTTGCTTCAAAATAAAAAACAGCACAGGGACAAAATTCGAGCCTCAAAATCAAAACAAAAGACAAATCGTCTCCAGCTAAAAGTTGGCACCTTGAGCGCAGCGCCTCATTTCTTCCCCACGCTCCCGCTTCCCCTCACATTTGGTTCCTACCTTTTTCCTTGAAGGGGAATCCACTAGTGTTTCTAAATGTTGGGGATAATTCCGTTTTTAAGACATAAACACGTGTAAATGAGGTGCTCTGTTTTAGAGAACCTTCTATCAGTATTGTTCCTAGTTCTGGTGAGAACCAGACACCTGAAGGTCTAATGCCTCTAGAACTGTTCTGACAGTCCCAGTGAAATGTCTGTGATAGAGCAGCAGCACATGAACCAGTGGGGAATACCGTGGGCTGTGAAGCAGCTGAACATTTTGAACTGCTTTGAAGAAATGAAACTCATCGGATACCTTTGTGGTGTGTTGGAGTGGTGAGCACCTGATTAAACACTATCAGAACCACACAAGAATGTTCAGACATAAAGCTTTCTTATATTAGTAGAAGCTTTGTGCTGCAGAAGAGGATACAATCCTGAAAAATGCTCTTCAATCAGAAACAATGGATGCACACGTGAATTTAGTTTTTACATGATTTTAAGCAAAACTCAGGAAGTCTAACCTGAGCTGAGACATAGCAACTGTAACAAATGGACGTCGGCTTTTTGAGGCCTGTCCCTATAGTCAAATGTCATCTCATTTTCCAGTATATAAACTGTTCTTTGCTATTTTTAATGCAAGACCCTATAATCATCTATTGCCTTTTATTAAATACAAAGCAGTGCTTTATCCGCACAAAACTAATGCCAAGAACAATTTGATGACTACTTGAACCGATTGCATGACTTTAAATAGCTGGATTGACTCATTTATGTTTCATAGTGTTGAATATTTAAAGGGCAGGGAAGTTAGCTGAAGATCGCATCGCCCCATTTGTGTCAGAGTTGTAGGAAAGCCATTGAGGAGAGTGTGACAAATGACCGGTTTAAGGCCCAGAGCTTTGTATCCACTACACTGACACTTCCCTGGGCTCGGGTGTAATGAGATTCTCAGTGTAACACACACCCAGAAGGCTGGTTCAAATAACTATGGAACAAACTCAAGCCTATCTCTCTGAAAATGTCAACAAATCATCTCCTACGAAGCTTAAAATCACCCATGGCTTATTTTATGTTCAGTTACAATCGAGGCATTTGCACCGTCCCAAAGCAGCAAAATGTGAGATTCTGTTTTTTTATACTCTTTCTTCATAGTGCAGCTCAGCCCCTGAATGAAACAGATTACTCTACATATAGAGTGGGCCGCTGTGACTTACGGCTTTTGTTTGGTTTCATAATTATTCAATACTAGTTTATTTTTTACGTAAAAGAAATAAATATTAAATTGAACAAAATACACAAAATAAAAACATAAAATATAATTCATCCACATAACTGACTTGGAAAAAAAACAAAAATATTTTTAAACATTTTCCTAAATTCCCTTGAAATTTATTCCTATTCTGTGAGTGAGAACAACATTATTCTGAGAAATAAAATGCTTCAGGTTGCATTGTGGCCTCTAGATGGCGTAAAGCTTCCAGGTATGAATTCTACTGTATGGGATTCCTGCATGAAAACCCCGTTTATAAATAGTTTAGAAATACATTCAGCCTTTAAAGTTATGTTCTGGTGCTTCAACATTGATTTAGTTTTGGTTTAAATACGTCGAGTGTACTTTGAATGATGTTATGTGGCTTCCTGTTTACTTTTAAATAATCCCAAAGTAAATTACCTTGTAACAGCAGAATAACTACAGGTTATCAGCAACATTTCAAGGCAAAATATTTCGCCTTTTGTAACGTTACCGTTATTCCAGTGCAACCTAGTAAGATATGTGTGAGCTTTTTAATAGGTTTCAGATTCATATTAAAGGCAAATTCAGACATGACAGGGTGTTACATAGTTGAACCTCGACCCCTGGAGCAGTCCATTACAGTGCTCCCTAATGGCCTGTCAACACTAATGTTGTTTTATAGCAATTTAATTATGCTCAGGTTTCCTGTGAAGCCACTTCCCCTTTAAATAATTCAAACAGAGTGACAATAATTTGTCAGTTCAAAAAAGATGAGTGGCTGTTCCAAGTGAGGCCTTTTATTTTTTGTTGGAGACTTATAGTTGTTCCACGCCACAAACATCAGTTGCCACCAACAAAATTAAAGATTACTGCATTAATTAACAACTTATTGCTCTGATTTCACTGATCAGGGAGTGGGAAGCACAACACCAGAGGGATGACCTTTTGACACAAACTGTTTTAATTATATATTTTTAATTATATTTTATATTATAACTTATATTCCTATTTTAACGGTTTTATTTCAATTGTTTGTTTTTAGAATATTGTGGAAAAATGATATAGAATAATAAGAATAGTAATATCATGATTTTGTGCATTGTTGTATACAGTAACTCCAAGTTGTTTAGATGTCAGGACATTATAACCTTGTACCTCTTAATCTACGAAGTACATCTCACATTAGGTGAAGGATCAGATTTCTTTGCTGTCTCTGATTGAACCAGTTAATGCTACATGGAGTGGACCCCCACATGGTGACAGCCATATTTAAAGTACGTTTAGTACACAGTCCCTGATACATCCAGGCCACTGGGTGTATATTATAGTGTTGGTTTAATAGCTGAGAAAATGACTTACTGCTCCTCTAAGCACCTTTTAAACAGCTGTAAATGTGGGCTGTCTGCTGCTGTAGAAGCTGAAACAATTCATCTCCGCTTGAAACATAAAAGACATGAAAGGGAAAGGACAGGAACTGCAGATTAATATGGAGAAGCCCCTCCCTCTGTACACACACACACACACACACACATCAGCTTGTCAGAGTTTTTTTTTTTTTTCTGAAACCTGCCACAAAAAGCCCTTTTAAATACGTGGCTTTGGACTTTTAATTCACAAAGAATACAAAATAAAAGCCTTGTTTTTTAATCCATCTTGAAAAGGGCAGCCATTGAAAGAACGACAGATCATTAGAGTGAAAGACTGAAGTGAGGATTTATTCTTCACTCGCTGGACTGTTATTAGAAATAGACCCCCCTTCTCTCTCTCTCTCTCTCTCTCTCTCTCTCTCTCTCTCTCTCTGATACCTTCCCTTCCCACCACAGAGCATGTATTGAAAGGGACTTAAAAATGAGAAAGAGGCTAAGAAATGAGAGAAAAGAAAGAGACATTATTAAGCTTTTCATCCTGGAGCCACTTCATCTGCCAATGAATGTAATTGCTACCTTTTGATGAGGAGACTATTATGTGGTTCACACTTTAAATGGGCAAACAACTCTGGCAACCCCCCCCCCCCCCACACACACACACACGCACACACACAGACACATTATGGCACATATAACAAGTGGGGGGCATGATATACTGGCACAAATGTGCAGATTAGCAGTCACACCCACAAAAACACACACACATTATCCTATACACACACACGCGTATTATTCAAAATACTCTGAAACTAAGACTGAAATCTGAAAAATACCAAATAAATAAAGCTAAGTGCAATACCAGACTATGAAACTTCATTCATACATTTAATACTCTTCTACTGCACAAATCAAAAATATCAAAAAGATAAAGGCAAAGAGATGATGAGAATGAAAGAGAAATGAAAAATGAGACAGAGAGAGAGAGAGAGAGAGCGCGTCATATTCAGAAGAGGCAAGAGAGAAAGACATACAGAATGACACACACACACACCGCTATAGCTGTTTAATAAAAGTGTCGTGGCATGACTTTATGAGGCGACGCGCAATAAAACCTCCGTCACCCGGTGGAGCCAGAGCGAAATTTCAGCTTCTCGGGTGACAGCGTCCTTCCGCTTCCTTTCCTCTTCCCTGCTGCTCAGAGAGGCAAAGAGAAAGCGCAGAGCCACGTGCACGGTGATGAATTACACAATTACTCTTAAACGGCCCTCTCTCAGATCTATGCAAAGCCATTTGGCCTTTAATGTGAGTTATTACGTGAGTTATTATGTGAGTTATTATTGCTCAAAGCAAGCCATAGTTCAATGATAAAGTGATAATCAATTCCTGGGACTGTGAGGCCTGGAGGGGAGGGGTGGGGACATGTTGCTGATCACTTCTATCGGCGAATGATGGCCCTGAGAGAGTGAACGATGTTTGCAGGAGGCGCGGTGTGACTTTTAAAAGGTTTTATAACGTCACCGTCCGGCTCCAGTCACGCACCAGAGCAAAGGGCCGATATTTCTGAGTGCAGTGGCATCGGCGCAGTATTTATCTGAGCTCCACAACCACAGGCCACTAATAAAGAAGATGCTATAATAGCTTTTGACTGGGCCCCGTGAATGAAGTGTCCCACGCTGAGTTATCGCATCCAAACGCCATTTGTACAGCCTGAAAAGTGGCAGCATTTTTCCCGCCTGTCATCTCCGGCCCATAGCTCATCGTCCTGAGCGATATCTCCCGACGCACAGTTGCCCCAGCGAGTGCATTTCACCCTCGCACACAAAAAGAGGGGAAAGTAATGGATAGCACTGTCTGAGGTCGGACAATTTAGAGCATCTTGTGTCAAATCTGTCCAACAGAGCAGAGTAACACAGTGGATACAGCGAATATTGGAGGTGTCCTAATATAATACTGATACTTGCTCCTTTATTATCATTCTGTGCTTAAAATAATGGCATTTACAGGGTTAACCCCTTTCTTTTTATTTCCTTTCTCTGATAGGAGGAGCGAATACTAAAGATGAATTTTTAAGAATAGTTTATGCTACTTGCTGCCTCATTACAATCTCTGTACTCAAATATGTAATCCTTAAAGGGTTAAATCATTCTTTGGACACCTTGCTATGATTATAGTGACAGACCTGATCAGACTATATTATAGTGATACACTGCATTGTTTGGTAAAAACTCACATGAGGCAGTGTCCAGAAGTATTCACTCCCCTCCTGAATTCAGTTCAATATTATGGTGCATTATATAGTGAGTAATGTAGGGAATAATGTGTAGGGAGCCATTTCAAACACAGCTTAAGACTGAAGTTCAAGTCAAATGTTACTACTGTAAAATGTGTTATAGCTATATAGCATTTCAGCATTTTAGCTCCAGTACCCTAAAATACGCTAATTGGAGGATTTTACCACTATAGAATAAAAAGATGTGCTATTTAAGATGGAACTTTAATTTAAGAAGTTAACTTCAGGCTCAAAAGGTCACCCATTTAAGGTGTCAAATCAGCAAAGCCATGATACCAGAACTACGCCATTTAAGGTGGATTGGAAAGTCTGAATATGGATCTAGCAAATAAGATGATACATTTTAGCTTGTTTATTTCCTACTTATTATTTATAGAGTTAGAGCAAGAACTTTTTTTGTGCTTTGGCTGTGCTTACACACAGATATTCGATTTGAATAATTGCACATACTCGTTCACCTTCACATTCTTAATGAGTGTTGAAAGGAAAGGATGCTAATCTGCCATATTTAGTAGCTTCTTGTGCCCGAAAATAGTATTTAAATATTTTAATGTCACTGTAGAAGATGTAAGTCCTGCTCCGGGTGACTGTCTGTGAGGAGTTTGGTGTGTTCTCCCTGTGTTTGCGTGGGTTTCCTCTGGGTGCTCCAGTTTCCTCCTACGGCCCTCCTAGGTGGATTGGCACTCAAAAAAGCATCTGTGGGTGTGAGTGTGTGAGTGAATGTGTGTATGCGTGTGTCGCCCCATGGGGGACTGGCGCCCCCTCCAGGGTGTGTTCCTGCCTTGCGCCCAGTGCGAGAACCCGCCGTGACCCTGGACTGGATGGGCTGCGCAGAAGAAGTGGTAGAGGAAGTGGTCCGTTATTTTCACTTAAAGAAAAATGGACAAAACAAATCTGCCCAAAAATGTGCAAATATTTCTAAAAGTGTTTAGAAATTTAGGCTGAAAAATGCTATAAAACCTAAAAGAATCAGTTGAGCTCTGCTAGTGTCTGAGAGATGGCAGAGTCTGAACAGATTAGACAATGAGGAAGTCTCTCGGTTATGTGAACTAATGAGACGAATGATTTGTGAGAGTATTGATTATAGTTAATAGCCGATCAGCAGGGAATGATCTCCGGTTCATCCATCTATCCTGTTCAGCATAATGACTCACTCCAGAAGTAACTGGACAGACACAGCAGGCAGGACAGCTCTGCATTCTAACCCTGCTGTAATAGTGGAAGTATCTGTGTGAGGGCAGAAATACATATGCATGTTTTCTCTTATACCTTTGGTGATACAATGTAGTGTATTTTACACTGTTTCTACATTTGGAAATAAACACTCCATGACTCCAAGTCCTGCATTCCTCTAACATTTAGATTTTTGCGTGATGGTCCCCTTCTCATGTGAAAGCATCGTTAGCCGCGAAATGAGGCGAGTGACTGGGCTTATAAGAGAAGGGGGCCCTGACCTTTGACCTGCTTGTCCACTTATCGACCCGTGTGCTGTGTGCAGCTGTGGTCTGATGGCAAGGGGGAGGAATTTGAGCGCGACACACTCCAAACCACAAAATAAAAGTGCAGGGCAGTCATTAACAACCCTTATTTACCTTTATGACAGAGACAAAGAGGCTGGACTGACCACGGAGCATAAGGGTCACTTAGAGGGTCACATAGTCATAACTGAAGCTGTTATTACCCAATTAGCTTGATTAAATGTTTTAGAACCTATCGAACTCTATGTTCAATGTGATACCAAGAGCCAAGGTCTAAAGGTGCAATAAGTATTTTTAATAAATATCCGATTATTTTTTGTCTCGAAAGTTGATCAGAGAGTGTCCCATATATTGGTGATTCCATGATTACAATTACATATTAATTACAAATACAACACTTATAATCATCTCTCTCTCTCTCTCATATATATATATATGTAGTATTAGACCTCCTCGATGGTGCTAGGCCGAGTCTTTGTGCCAGTAAAGGATTGTTTTTAAGTCTTGGTGAAAAAGAGGGAAATGGAGCGCCGGGGGGAAATAAGCGGCAAAATGTAAGTAAGCACAAAATAGTTTTCCATAAATAATGGGACGCCAGCGTGGGGCCTAATGGCGTCGGGGGGCTGTAAAAGAATATGTCGCCAATTTTTGTGCTATTAAAGCCAAATGGGAAGCAAAATATATAAGAGGCAGAAGGAAAGGTTTCATCTGAACTCGGGGAACATTGGCTTTATGGCGGCGGGGGAGATGTAGTGGGCCATTGGGGTCTTCGGAGTGAAAGAGGGAGGGGAATATAGGAGGGAGAGAGAGGGGGCCCAGAGAAAAGGAATGGGCCCACACACACAAAATCAATTGGTCGATAATTGTCTCACTTCTCCGCCGTGTGCAGGTAGGTGGCCACTCATCCGTCCTCCAGAACACTGATTTGATTTGCACTTATGTTTTTACAAATAATCAATGCCTCATTTTGACTGGATAATAGAGCACGGCTTCTGGAGAACGCCGTTCCTTCAGAGAAAGAAGGACACAGAGATGAAGAACAGTATGAATGATAGGAAATAGATAAGCATCAGAGTTTAAGGCCATGGCATTCATTGCTTCTAAATGTGTTTGCTTTATTTTAGGGGCAGTGGGATGTCCAATCTTAAACAAAACAACAACAAAGGGATCCTTCAAACAAATTTGAAGACAAAAAAAGATGATGTTCCTTAAAAGAACCTCACAGAACCATGTTTTTAAAGCAAATACAAAGACCCCTGTATTGGGTAATTAACCTCCACAATCTGTAAAAAGGTAAAGAATGTGTTTAAATGATACAAAGGTTTTTGTCTAACATTTTGTCTAACCCAGCACTATGACATTGACCCTCAGGAGCCTTATTCAATTGTACAAACACAGTGTGAATAATCCCTATAGAGATGCATGAAACCAAATGTGATGCTCTGGAACACCTGCACATTGGCTTAAGGGGTATTAAGCCCCTATTGGGCGGTGGAGCACTCATCAAATCCTCACAGCAATGTTCCAGCACAATTTCTTCCTAGAAATGTACACTATGGTACTGCAGCAAAAGACTTCAAAAAGAGCTTCAGATTAATGCCCTTCGTTTGTTGGATAAGCAGGTGTCCACAAACTTCAGGTCATGCAGCATCACAGTAAAGCTCCCACTCTCTTTTTTGGAAGGCATTTTAAACTCCTGCAGCTTAGCATGTAACATATGGCTTGTCATGGGCTCCATAAAAGTGCTAATTGCATTCTCCAGTGGCGATTGTGGGGCGAGAGAGAAAAATAACGGCATGGGGATTTGTTTGCGATTGATTTGTGGGTCGCGAGAGGCCGGATGGATATTTATGGTGGTGTGGGGGTTGGGAATGGCCCACTGCCCTCAGGACCCTCGTACAAATCAGAAGTGAAGCTCAATGTGGCCGCCCTGCTGGGAAGCGTGGGGCGAATAAAACAATGGTTTATGGCTCTGAGAGGGGATGATGATCTGGGAATGAGCTTTTAATGTTTTATTCCATCTTGTATTGATCTTCACTCTTTTGGAAAACTGTTCGGCTCTTATTGTTTCCCTGCTCCATCATTATTTGTGGTCTAGAGTGGGCCTGTGGTCCAATATAGAAGTTGAAACTACAGAATCAGCATTGTTACTCAGTAATTGCTATGTATTATTCAGTTATTACTATGTAATTAATGTGTATTGTAGTTATTGTAGTCTACGTCGATTAAAGGATAAAAATGCCAACTATTAACTTCTATGCACATGTGCCACAATTGTCAAAGCATATGACTTTCCTCTTTAAATACTAAGAGAAGCACCTTCTGATGCTGTACCTTGGAGGTGGAAAAAAGCCTACACGAGCTCAGGTGACATTTAATAGCCTTTCAAAACACGGGCCCTATAGGCTATGCAAAACTAGGTAAAAGACAATGACCAAAGACACAATTGTCGTATGTAAACGTTAAAGTTTCAACACAACTCAAGCTCATATGAATATTTGGAAACTTAACAGCAATTAATTTGTATCCTTTTCAGTCTTTCATTGTCTGTAATCCAGTTCAGGGTCACGGTGGGTCCAGAGCCAAGCCTGAATCACTGTACACAAGGCGGGAAAACCAAGGCACCAGTCATTTTTGAGTCGCCAACCTCCCTTCTTTTTGGACTGTGGGACAAAACCGGAGCACCCGGAGGAAACCCACACAGCCACAGGGAGAACACACCAACTCCTCACAGACAGTCACCCAGAGCGGGACTCAAACCCACAACCTCCAGGTCCCAGGAGCTGTGTGACACCGACACTACCTACTGCGCCAACGTTGTGCCCATTTTTTTTTAATGATGTCACAAAATGTATCCATTCATTCAGCCAGCAGTATACTCCATAACATTCATGCTGAAGTTAGAAAGAGTGTTTTAGCACAGATTGCATTTTAATCGGGGTCAAGAGAGGACAGTCAATCAAATAGGGCAAATTTACCCATGTGAGTCTTAAAGGTACAGTAACAAACATCCATCCATCCATCCATCCATTATCTGTAACCGCTTATCCAATTTAGCGTCACGGGGGGTCCAGAGCCTACCTGGAATCATCGGGCGCAAGGCGGGAACACACCCTGGAGGGGACACCAGTCCTTCACAGGGCAACACACACACACACACACACACATTCACTCACACACTCACACCTACGGACACTTTTGAGTCGCCAATCCACCTGCAACGTGTGTTTTTGGACTGTGGGAGGAAACCGGAGCAACCGGAGGAAACCCACGCGGACACGGGGAGAACACACCAACTCCTCACAGACAGTCACCTGGAACGGGAATCGAACCCACAACCTCCAGGCCCCTGGAGCTGTGTGACTGCGACACTACCTACTGCACCACCGTGCCGCCCTAGTAACAAACATAGTTTATTAAATTTAAATTAGAAAGAATTATGAAAAATGTTGAACATATACAAGTCTCTCTCTCTCTCTCTCGTCTAAGGTAACTCCTCCTTGTGCTTCTCTGGGTGCAGTGACAGTGGCTAATTAATAATGTAGGAATGAGTTCATTAGCCTGTGATCTGAGGATCTACTGATAGCATCTAGTGCATGGTGTGTGTCCAAGGTTCTGTCTTAAACTTGACAGTGTGATCTTTATCCGGGGTCATCTGCAGCTCCCCTGGTGCCCTCTAAAAAAAGTAAAGGTTTCTCCACATTGTTTCCTGAAAAACACACTCCTATGACAAGTTAATGAAATAATATTTTGGGGAACAACCTGTTTTTATCATCTTTTTTTAATTCCTGTTTTCTAATTTGTTTATGTTGCTTTACAGCTGCTGTTAAGTTTTGTCATTTGAGCGTAATATGTTTGCAGGAGACTTACTTCTCATTCTGAATGAATTGGTTAGATGAGAGAGAGAGGCCCTTGAAAGGTATGAATTCTTTACTTTTATCTACACGTTCTGAAGGAACATACTGACACCACGGATATCTCAAAGATTCTGTACTAAACTTATTTAACTCATTGTCTACACAATGTAGCATTAACTGGTTCATTCGGGGACAACAAAGCAGTTTGATTCATGTTTTATGATCCATTAAAAAAACAGTAAAAATATGAATCACTTTCATAAAAAATGTAATTGTAATGAATGACTTATTGCAACTTTAAATGTACTGTATTGTCTTCGGTCTTAGACGGTGTCCTTCCGCGACTGTGGATGAGTGATTAACATGTACATGATCCTAAAATTAGCGTTTTGTGTTAATAATTTAATTTTAAATTATTAAGGCAGCCGTTCACTGTGGTTAATGGGTCACATGTGTTTGAAGACTGTCCGTCATTGAGGCTCATCATCGGTTCATTAAAGAGACGTGAATAGAGGACACACTCATCTGAATAACAAAAAATACACCTCCTTTTTATTCATGCCTTCTGTGGGGAGAGTGAGGACGGAAGAGAGGAGGAGAGGCAGAGAGAGAGAGAGAGAGAGAGAGAGAGAGAGAGAGAAATGAAGAAAAGACAGAGAATGAGAGAGTGAGAATGGGAAAGAGATGCAGAGAGACTGGAAATGTGGAGAGAGAGAGAGAGAGAGAGAGAGAGAGAGGGGTGGGAAAAGTAGCCGATTTTCTTAATTCATCCCCTGGGAGTGGATAAGTCTATCAATCTGTTAGATTGGGAGGCCATTAGGCGGCTGGCTGTGTGTGTGTGTGTATGTGTGTGTGTGTGCAGGGCTGTTAAGGTGGAGCCTGATTGATCGCTGGACTGCTGATGGGATATGCTGATCTAATCTGACCGTGCTCCACTTTCCCAATAAATTACACAATTCATTTCCCTGCGTTTTCAGCTCGGGGTGCTGGGGGGCGGGAGGGTCGGGGTGTTGTGTGGGTGGGGTGGGGGGTGCACACCCCCAGGCACGGCCGGCTTCTCCGGCCCAAACACAATGCTGCAGATACTTTATGGCCTCCATTTAGACGACAAGCTTGCAGCCATCCGGGCCCTCCTCCCCTTCACTTCGTCCCCCCTCCACTCTCTCTCTCTCTCTCTCTCTCTCTCTCTCTCTCTCACTCTCTCTCTCTCTCACTCTCTCTCTCCCTCTCTCTCTTCTCTCTCTCTCCTCTCTCTCTCTCTCCATTTAGCCTACAAGCTTGCAGTCATCCATGCCCTCCCTCTCCCCTTTCTCTCTCTAGCCCCATTCTTCGCTCTCGCTCTCCGGCAAAAATCGAAGCATAATCAAGGTGTATGTTTAGAAAATTTATTGTTATAATTTCCCCCCGTAATCTCCTCCATTTTCCTAGGCGGGGGGTTTTCCAGCACTCCAACATAGATCATCATCTAAAGGGAAGAGTGGAATGGATAGCAGTTTAAAATTTATCGGTCTTTGATTCTCAATTATACGTGTTTATGACTTCATCTGTCTTCGGCTACCTCAACCTTTTCCATTACGCCAGAATATTATTTGTACGGAATCCATTAAATTCACAAGGCTAGGAGAATGGGGGGGGTGAGATGGTGGACGGCTGGAATGTAATGGCAGTGGGTTTTTATCGGAGGGGGAAAAAAGGAAAGTTTTTTCCAGAAAGGTTGGCTTTAGCTAGAGCGCTGGTGTTATGACACCAGAAATTGCTTTATTGATGGCCTTCTCCGAGCACGGCCGTCCGGGCCATTTGTAACCAACCCATATCTCTATCCTCTGCTCTGACGCTGAAGATGGGAGCCTTCCAAAACACAGACCCGATTACAGAGCTGAAAAACAGGAAAACAGTGTTCGGCCTGTTATTCGGTCCGTTTAGAACCCACCGACTGGATGGAGAGGTCTGTGTGCACTGTAGCTGCTATAAAGGATGAATAGGCTCTTTAAACCAGCCCAATGGGAAATATGATAATAGATGCTTCACTGTCTGATGTATATAGAGTAAATCATTGATATCTCTCTCATACTGTTTTGTTTTGCTTGTGAAAAAAACCTACAAGGCATATAATGCTTGTTGAAACAGGACGCTAATGATGCTAACAGTGGTCCAGAAAGCACCAATTAGCATGAGGTCACTGAGACTTGCAGTCTGGTAGACGTGGCTAATTGTTTTATTTAATGGTGAATGTTAGTGATAACCAAACTATTACTTTAAGCGTTAAAAAAAAAGACCAGTATGAAGGACAAAGACAAGGATGTATGCATTGTAACAGAAAGTCTTTTATCCATGCTAACACAAAAATAAAGATGCAGTGAGCAGATAATATAATATAATATAAAATCTTACTCTATAAAAATATTTTAAAGAGAAACTACACCCCCTAGCTTCAGCTAACTCTGCTTATGCAGAAATTTCAAAATGTCTGATTCTGGAGGTGGCAGCACGGTGGCACAGCAGGTAGTGTCAGACAGCTCCAGGTGACTGCCTGTGAGGAGTTTGGTGTGCTCTACCTGGGTGCTCAGATTTCCTTTCACAGTGCATAAACCCATGTTGGTAGGTGGAATGGCGACTCAAATGTGTCCACAGATGTGACTGTGTGAGTGTGTTTCTCCCTGTGAAGGACTGGCGCTCCCTTGCTGGGTGTGTTCCTACTTTGCGCCAAGTGATTCTGGGTGAGCTCTGGATTTGCTGTGATGTTTCATTTGTATTACAAAAAGTTTCACACGGCTAAGATACCAATGCCGTGAGAAAATGTCCAAATAGAGGCATACATGCTCTGGTAGGAGCAGGGAGAATGGGTACAGAGCGGGCAGGAACACTGGCTCACTATTTGGCATATTGCCATGTGTCATAAGGTACATCGGTACCCACGTCTATAGCAGAGCTGAACCTGAGGGCAGTGCTGTAGAGGACAAACTGACTACAATATATATTGTAATGAGAGTTTTTCAGTTTTAAGCAATATTGGTATATTTTATAAATGCCATCCGATGCAAGTCAGCAGGCACTGGAAGTAAAAGACCTGGTATTTGTGTTAAACGTGTTCCCAGTGAAAAGTTCAGTCAATAGAAGTGGTCCATTAACTACCGCTAAAAGTGAAAAAGCTTTTTCCTACTCCTGTAAAGTCACAGGTTTGGGGTTTCAGAGCTGAAACTAAAGCAGTAATTGCCTCCCTTTTCAGGAACATTGAGTTTTTGAGCAGATATGCGTTGAATATGACTTCGTTAGACCCAGTGGCTTGAGTTCTCTTGTCCTCTATGTGACATTGAGTCTCCCAGTGGGCAAATAAAAGGCAGCTCAGATACTTGGCTAATCACGCTGTAACTCAACCAATCAATATCTTCAACAGGCCAATTAAGGCTGGACAGGTCAGGGCCAGGCCACGAGGCCTTTACAAGTTAAATGCTGTGTTTAAATCCAGTGTGTGTTACAGTTTCTGACCTTCAGGCCTTTGATGCTTCATTTCCATTGGGCAGGACATTAAACCACGCAAGAGAGCACCAGGGACAGCAGTTTGGAGAGTGTTTAAACAGATTTGAGTGTTTGGGGTTGAGTGTTGTGTGAGTGGAGCTCACTGTGTTAGATCATGATCTTCTAATGCACTGGGAAAGGTAACTGGAAACAATCGTGATGTTTTAATGGAAGCAATCCAAATGATAGCTCTTATTAAAATGTTGACTCTCCTGCCTTTCAGAATTCAAGCCTAATGTGGCTTTGTCTAATAGCTTTTACACTGAGTAGGGATCTGAAGTCAAAGTTGAGTCATGATTCATAATTAAGATTCATAAGAATGAAATCTGAGTCACGTCAAGATTCAATATATCTAAAGTCTGAGTCATGTCATGATTCATAAGATCTGAAGTCTGAGTCAAGTTAAGATTCATAAGATCGAAGTCTTAGTCGAGTAAATATTATTAAGATCTGAAGTCTGGGTCAAGTCAAGATTCATAAGATCTGAAGTCTGAGTCAAGGCAAGATTCATAAGATCTGAAGTCTGATTCAAGACAAGATTCATAAGATCTGAAGTCTGATTCAAGACAAGATTCATAAGATCTGAAGTCTGATTCAAGACAAGATTCATAAGATCTGAAGTCTGAGTCGAGACAAGATTCATAAGATCTGAAGTCTGAGTCGAGACAAGATTCATAAGATCTGAAGTCTGAGTTGAGTCATGATTCATAAGATCTGAAGTCTGAGTCGAGTCAAGATTCATAATGTCTGAGTCAAATTGCCAGCCAGAAGATCCGAAGTCCACATCAAATCACAAGTCAAGATCTGAATTCCAAATCAAGTCAAGAATCATAATATCTAAAATATAAATCAAGATCTGAAATTTGAAGTATGTCATCAATCAGGGGTCTGAATTCCAAGTTATGAATCATATTATTTGAAATGTGAGTTGAATTGCCAGTCATAAGATCTGAAATCCAAATCAGCTTCAGTCATAAGATCTGAAATCTGAGGAACGTCAAAAGATCTGAAGTTCAAATCAAGTCATGAGTCATAATATACAGTTGTGTCTAAGTCTAAATATCTTAACTCAGATGCCAAACTTCCACTTTACAGGATATTGAACCACACCACGAGAGTGTGAGTGGACAGTTTTGGGGTTGAGTGCTGAGAGAATGGAGATCACTAACAGAACATGAACAGCAATTTGGAAACATCTGTGACATTCTGATGGAAATGTGGTGCAATTTGTTATTAAAAATATAATAACCCACCATTTAGAACCCAGTCATAACTTGCCTTTGCCAATAGCTTTAACACTGATCAGTGATCTGAAGTTTAGTTTCCTAATTTACTGACTCACCTGAGTTCACTCCCTGCCCTGTGATTCCCCTCTCTCTGCTAAAGACTCATGACATAAACCTGCATCCCAGTGACACATGACTTGACTCCGGTTCAAATCATGAACTCCTCTGATAAATGTTCTGCAGTTTGTCACTGAATTATAGCATCCATTGGGAAGACATTTCTTGCTCAGGAGCAGAGTCTTCTGTAAATGAACATGGGTGAGTTTTATTTAAAGAGAAATCACACCATTAAAAAATGATTGAATTTGCTGTTTTCATCTCAAAGTTAAATCAAGAGATATGTTCTCATTCTCAAATTTTCCATCTCGATGTAGATGATTTAACTTCATCTGAACCTTTGATTTAAAAACAAATAACTAAGTTTGTCGTTCTATTTTCAGTGCAAGCCATATTTTTATATGCAAAAGAATGTATTTTATCTATGCCATAAACCGAAATATTCCCACATTCCAACATAATACAGTGGACACAAAAGTCATGTTGGCATCTGATGAGTTTCTCAGGGGAGCGTTTGTAATTGAACATTTTCAGTTAAACATTCTGAAGGCATCTGAAGACATCTCATCTTTTCAGGCAACAGGACAAGTCAGATTCTAGTGAGCTGTCTTTTTAGAAACATGAATGTTTGAACCTGAATGCCATGTAATTATATGATCGTGCACAGTTCATAACATGGTATCCATCTGGGTGGAAAGGCACTGGATTATAACGGCTCCTTAAACAAGCCAACTTCACTTCCTCACTCTTATCAGTTTAGTTTTATTATACTTTGGGTAATGCTCTCTCGGCTTTTGTTTGGAGTGGAAGAAATACCATATAAACCATGTAAGCATTAACATTCATTTTCTCATTCAGGAACGTCTTTGTTGGACTTGGTGAGACTATACACAACCCATAGAAGTGGTCAAAAAGCATTTTTTGTTTATTCTTTAATTTATTCTGTCATTTTCTCAGGGGGCGGCACGGTGGTGCAGCAGGTCGTGTCGCAGTCACACAGTTCCAGGGACCTGGAGGTTGTGGGTTCGATTCCCGCTGCGAGTGACTGTCTGTGAGGAGTTTGTGTGAAGGACTGGAGCCCCCTTCAGGGTGTGTTCCTGCCTTGCGCCCATTGATTCCATGTAGGCTCTGGACCCACTATGAATGAATGAATGAATTAATTAATTTTCTCAGGTGATGAGATTTTTGGATGGAAATATAATCACATGTAAACCTATAATACAAGACATTTAATCCCATCCAAACACCTTAAGAAACTCAACAAAACCATAAAACAATAGCTCATTCGCTTTCATCACACTTACATCATGCTTTCACCAAGACTAGGAATGAAAACTTAGGCCTGTGTGTTAACCTCTTGGCCCTGCTCCTTTAAGCCCCATTAAACATTTTAACAAAAGGTTGTGTACAGGACAGCTGTGAGGAATTCCTCTGTCCACATGACCTCCAATTGGACCTGGGGATTCAACTCCGAGCTCTTAAGAGTTCTGGCATCCAACAAGCTGTGTGAAATGATTTTATATCTTCTTTTCCAAAGTGGGGTTTTCCATCAGGGCTTTTAGCAGCGTTTCTGAATTTCACAGACCTCCATTAAGTATTACCGAGGGCTGTGTGTAATAAAAAAAAAAAACCCTGCCATTTTTCACCCACTGGATATTTGTGTCTTTTATCACAATTTTGGAGCAGACGAGAGAAACTCACAAGATATCAAAACAAAAATCTATATATAATACGAGAGCAATTACAGCCAGGCGTTCATTCCCCTGGTCTGGACGCGGCCTCTTTTACGCCATGATGGATGTAAACCTATAAAGCGCCTAAACTGGACCTTTTAACAAACCATGAGAAATACTATCATTTCTTTAATAGAACCTGCTGACCGTGTCATTCCACAGAGCCATTCGTCATTTTCCTGCCCAAATAATCAATAACTATAACTCTGAAATAAATAATATGGAGTCAGAGAGAACATTACATACAGGGCCCAGAGAGAGAGAGAGAGAGAGAGAGAGAGGAATGAAAACTAGAGATGAGAAGAGCAAGACAGAGAGAGAGATGAGAGTGAAAAAGAGAGAGAGAGAGAGACTTAAATTAACAAATGTATTTACTGTTAGATAATAAATTATTAAATTATAAATAAATGTTACTATATTTCTTTATAACAAAAAAGGAACAATGATATCCATTGTTATTGTTATCCGTGTAAAAACTCTTTTAATTTATTTACTATACTTATGAGTCGAAAGCAAAAAGTTCCTTTTGGATAAAATATTATAGAAATGTCAAAAAATGAAACCAATTTATGGATGAAACTTGTGCAGTTGATCATGATTAATCACTATTTTTTTCTAGAATATACATTCCTGTTTAAAATATGTGCATGTAATTTTATAGATGTAATAGTGGACAAAATGGGTGTTATCAAAATGTATTAACTGTTGATAATTCAGGAGCACAACCCTGAGTCATTAACTTGGTAGTAAATTTTAGACATTTTCAGCTTTTTAAAATAAAATAAATATGTTTTTGATTGTTTAAGACACTTAAATAAGAAGAGACACATAAGCTGCAGCCATTTACTCTGACATACAGTTACTCTATACAGACATCTAGAGATACTCGGCTTTACTGGCTCTGTTATGCTGTGAGCTCTATGTAGCATTAATTTAATTAACCATACAACACAGTTTGGGTGCTATTAGCTGAAGTTAGTCTAGTTAAACAGTCCACTAAACTAATGTCAGAGAAACAACAACAGCGTTTCCACTTATTTAATTATTTAAGGAACTGTAAAAATGTATTAAACAGTCAAGTTACACATCATTAGACAATTTTTGCACAGTATTTTGTGTTTTGTTTGTTATAAACCAAGTTTTCAATCTTCTTTCTTGTTATAGGGAAATTACTCAGCATGGGTTTGTTTCCTCTAAAGTGGAAAAGTCTCTTTTGCTCTCCCCCATTACACCTTTCATACAGAGGATGGCTGACTCCCTCTGGGGGTGGTGTCTGGTAAATTCAACAGAATGTCGCTGCCTAATATTGGCCTCCATGGATTACAGGGACAAGATATGAAAAAGCTGAAAATACTAAGAAGCCACTGGGCACAAGGCAGGTACCCACCATAGACAGAATTCTTGGACAATTCAGCACTGACAATCCATCAAGCATGTGTTATTGGACTGTGTGAGGGAACGGATCAACTGGAGAAATCCTGTACAGACATGAGAAGGCACACCAAACACAGAGACTGGCTCAAGGTAAGCATTGACTAAAGGGCCTCAAGACCCTGCCGTGACAGCAACAATACAAGCAGTGCCACTATGCTGCTGTATATATGCCTGTATACCTTTTAAATAAATAAATAAATAAATATATATATATATATATATATATATATATATATATATATATATATATATATATATATATATATATATATTACATTCAAAACTCCTCGACACAGGTTTATATTACTGGGCATTTTTGATCCCCTGCTTTGTACAGTTTCATTTATTCAATGGACCTAATTAGACTAATTAATGTACTGTACAGAAAAATTACTCAAAAACATGTTGCTTTTGAAGGAATCCATTCAAATGAGTTTAAAATTGAATGAGTTACTTCAGCACAGTTCTTAGCAGAAGAAAAAATACAATGTAATGATGCTATATTTGTTACATATACATTTAGTTATTGTTCATATTATTATTAAATCCATTACAACAATATGTCACACTGTAAACTAACAGTAAGATGAGTTGAGCTGCAAGTGAATGAACATTTTATTTAGTTTACACTGTAGAGTTAAATTGAAATATCTTATATGTAAACATTCCTTTGGTTTACACTTTTCTGGATCATGCCATGTGCACATCATGATCATAACACAGCTTATATGGTATAAAATCTTTGTGAGCTGTGGGTGTTTTCTACTTTAAAAAAAACCTAAATAGGTTGTGAAATTATATAAAATAAACAAACTCAATAAAAATGTAGAAAGGAAAGGAAATGATGTGATTTTCCCCCAGATCAGATTGTCAGGGGGTTGTTCTTAGTGACTCTGACTTATAATACGCTTGAAACAAAATGAGTATATGGTTCATACACTGCTCAAAACAATGAGATTTAAAGAAAAATGAAAAGAAAACAAATAAGGTATATCTAGATAGAGTCTAGAACAGAGAGATTATGTGAAAGGAGGCAGTGGAGAGAAATATACTTTACATTACTTTATTTATAGAATTTGACCAACAGAATATAAGCTTTTAAGTATATTACAGTGTTTATAACAGAATTATTATTATTATTATTATTATTATTATTATTATTATTATTATTATTATTATTATTATTATTATTAAAACAGAAAGAGTGCTATACAATATCATGTATGATAGATGTCATATAGATATTTCCCTTCATTATTACAGAGGTCATAGCTCTGTTTGAACGCTCCTGGGTCGCTGCTGCAGTAATTGCAGGTGGCCCGTAGAGGACTCCACGCGCGCGCTCAATCACTGACCCGCGAGCTCAGTCGCGAGAGATGTTAATCATATCATTAACCCAGTGATCAGAGCACAGCACACACAGCTCGAGCGGATTAAATGAAACAGAACGAACCTTGGATAAACACAAAGGCCTTGTAACAAATTTACAGCATCTTCATTAACATGGGAGTAATGCGCAGTAACAGCAAGACTGTAATAACACAGTAATAAACGTGAAACGAGTATAATTATGTACATTACTTTAAAAAATGGTATTTTTTCAGTGAAAAAGATTTATTGATGTGTACTGAGGTATATTTCATGTAATATCTTATCTTGAAATGATTTTTTCCAAGTCCAAGTTGTATATTTTTATATCTAAAAGGTTCATTTTTACAGGTATATATCCGCTAAAATTAATACTGCTTAAATCACGTGTACAGCACATTTTTTTCTGAATATATCTATATATAAGTAAAAAGTTTAATATAGGCTATATTTTTTAATAGGAATTATATTAATAATGCTTTTATTTTTATTTGTCCAGTGAACCGTCCAAAACTAGAATGCTCTACATGACATTCTAGTCCTTATTGGGCTTTATTCTTCTCACTACAACTCAAGTTGTTTGGAGGTAATTTCCGAGATGAATTATTAAGACATTGGTTTAACGTGGTGTGTTTTTAGAAATAGAACACTGGCTAAACACGAGATTATTTAAACAAACAAAATCACTGAAATATTAGACGTTCCCATAGTAACCCAAAATGTATCGTTTATTGCTTACGATGTTACATGGCTTAGATCTGAATTGCTTTCTGTCTTTTTCAAGTTTGTATTTTGCGTTATAATTGCTTATTTTATCATCAAACACAGAAGTAAGCTACACTTCCTGCAGTTAATCCGTGCTGGAGTTAAATTTTTACCATTCACGTGAATAAAGAGTAAATTAATATATAAATTACCGGCAAGGAGCAAGCGAGCTGATATCCCATATATGATTTAATCCTGTATTTATTAATTCAACAAACTGAGGTATTTATTTAACCCTTTCTCGCAATGTACAGTTCAGCAACTATAGTAATATAATATATTACTGAATTGACATTTAAAAGAATGGCCCATAGATTTATATTTACATTTTTTATATATTTTATATTTTTAAACATGTTTGCAGGAGAATGTTAACATTGATTCCGTAATTAACAACCATGAGGGATTAACTTCCTGGAGCTGCTTCCTTATTGGTTGTTAACCAGCTCAGTCTACTTTAACTAAACGCGGTTAAGTTAAAGCGGCTTAATTTTTAACTCAATTCAGTCGCTATTTTTGAGTGCCCACCTCCTTCCCTCTACAAGCGCGCGCTCATTTGCTCTGTAATTGGACTATATAAGACCAATAACAGCCAAAGCGTCAGCCAGCAGCCAATGTCTAAGAGTCTCTCTCTCTCTGTCTCACCCTCTCCCTCTCTCTCGCTCTCTCTCTCTTTCTCTCTCTCCCTCCCTCACTCACTCACCCCTGCTCTCTCCTACTCTTTTATGCCATTTGCCGTCGCGCGCGCTCCCTTGACGTCCACTTGCTGCGTCCATCCTACTCTTCCATTTTCTTTTTTGTTTTAATCATCATCTTCACCCTGATTATTACTGTCATTGTCGTCGTTGTTGTTGCAGTTATTTTATCATCAGTTAAAATGAAGGTGATGCGCGAGATCAACGTTATTTACATTAAGCTTCTACTAACGTCGACGTATTTGTATTAGGACCGAAAGTCTGAACCGAGCAGAAGTTTGGAGAGGAACTCACTGGACATTTGTTTCGTTTTGTTCTGACGTCCACGAGGCTTTTTTTTTTTAAATTTAGCTACACTTGAAACGCTCGCGCTCGTCTGCGTGTCCCCGTGGAGCCACGATGCCCGAGACCACGCCAGATCCGCGCTCCTCGGCTAAAGACTCTCCGTTCTCCATCAAGAACCTGCTGAACTGTGACCGGAAGCCCGCGAGGCCACAGCCCGTGCTCGCGGCGGCGGCGGCGGTAGCGCGCGCTGGACTTGACGGCGCCTTCTCGCTGGCGCACGCAGGCGACTTCGGCTTCCCGCGGAACTTCGAGCTGCACGGGCAGAGGCTCGCGCTTCCCGCGTACCTGGAGCGTGCGTCTGCCTGGTGGTACCCATACACGCTGAGCGCGAGCGCGCACCTGCACAGGACCGAAGGTAATTCCTGCCGTATGCCTATGAAGTTTGGTTTTATCATAACATGTAAATGGCGCCTATAGCTATTTGTTGAATTTAATAGACAATTACACCATTGAGGGAGTTATGAATCGTGTGGGTTAGAATGTTTTGCTCGTCGTTAGTCCCACTTCATATTGTGTCTGTAATAAATATGCATTTACGTATTAACAACACATTTAATTATACTTATTTATAACGTGATATATTCACTGTTATTACAATGGGTTACACTGGATTACAGTATCAAAGCTCATGAAACATGTAAAATGTTTTTACACGTGTTATTACATGTAACTTTGTATTATCAAGATATACATGTACGATTATATGTAATTATCTAGCAACTGTATTCACTTTTGTAATAATATGAATAAAAATGTTTAGTACATTTATGGAATTACAATGTCAGTACATTTGATTTGTCAATACATCATGAGTGGTGACATTGATATTGTATGTGTTGTCAAAGCGTGATTACACCTTTATTACAGAAACGTAATTATTACTTTATATGACAGAAATGTATACACCTGCATATAGGGCGTGTATGGTTATTAACCCATAAAATGTTTACTAACATGAAAAAACTATCAAACTACCTCATAGGAGTTAACACCTTCCAAACTACATTCGTTAAACTTTGAAAACTTTAAAAAGGTCCTGAATGTTAGAAGTAAACAAGAAATTTAACCCATAATAATTGATTGGACTGTGCTACATGTCGGTAGTTGTTGTACTAATGACTTCTCATAGTGTATAGAGTCAGAAATTGTGTTTTGTACATTAATTTAAAGGTAAATGCACCTGCGCAGTCTTATAAATGCATTAAAGGATAAATAGGCATGCTAGCATTTCACTTCAGTGATGTAAACGTTGACTTGGGGTACATTCAGAGTGCAATATGAAAGAGTGGTAAATGACTACAAATCTGAGCATGACATAATTACGGAGGATAATTATCCGCTGTATTGCTCATCATTTCCATTATTTCAGCTTTATAACCGGTTAAAATGTATATATTACAATAAAATGATGCACCGTCCGGGTTGACATTTCTCATTTTAGATAATAATTTTATTTACCTACAAGACCATACTGTATCTTAGCTCCCAAATCTGTAAAATTACACATTAACAACGGATCAGCAATGTATGTACAGGCAATAGTTACAAATGGGTTACAGTAGTAAATAGGCTATAGGATCACAGTAGATAGACTGGAAAAGAAACTGAATATTTTACATATAATAACAATAGTAGTTCCTACAAAATAACTAAGTGAAAACCAGTAAATATGTCTGTGTACAAGTGTTCACTGTTAATCCAACTGTAACAGTAACTGCAGTAAATACAGATGCATAACATAAAATGTAAAAGTGCCATAATGTTTTCTTTTTTATTTTATTTTTTTTAAACCTCTTTGGTTTTGACTAAACCATTGTGTATTAACGTGTTTATAAAGGTTTGTGTAATTTAACTGTTTTTACAACTTTGAAAATAGACAACAACATCCAATTGTGCAGGGGAGCCAAAACAAGTGCACACATCTAATATCAGTTATTATTTTATTATTATTATTATTATTATTATTATTATTATTATTATTAGTATTGTTGTTGTTGTTACGAAGAATAATAGTAGTAGTAGAAGTAGGAACGTTCAGCACAGTTTCAGTCTGCATTAATAGTGCAGTCGCGTGCCAAAGTTTAAATGACTCAATTTAAAAATAAACATGATTAAGATTAAAAAAAAAAAAACATAATTTAAAGGGAAGATACTTAAACATATTCAGTTCATAAGTGTAGAATTAAGTATAATACGTAAAGGTGCCATATCTTTTGCAGGAGCCAAATTATTGGGCTTTATGAAAACGTGCAAATGTATTTTCATTTTAAAATATGTTTTAAATAATTATCTATTTCTTTAGAAAATCTACAGAAACCTCTCTATTTAATCAGGATAGCATGTCATTACAGGAAAGCCTGAGGACGCGCGAATTATTACACTATTGAGTAGAAAACAATGGCCTACTAATGAATATAGTTATATAGTTATATTTATACCTTACGTTAGGCAGAAGTGGGTGGTCCTGAATATAACCTAACAGAGGCTTGACTCCTAACAGAGGTTAACTATAAAAAGTGCAACAGGTTTTTCCATTTTTAACCCTTTCAAATAACCACCTAGCTACAGTACCTTCTACATTCTGTATAGATGCCTTGCCTATATTTAGACCTCTTAAAGAGCCAGATTTTAACAATGTCAATCCTAATATTAAATACCTTGTTTTTTAATAACTTGCTACAACAGTACCTTTTGATGTTACATAGAACTAATTTGGCAATCGTTAACCATTCAAACAGCCCATTACCCTATCGCTGTGTTTCATTAAGTATTCTCATTTAGAACCACTGCTATTTCTTTAAAACTATTAAAGAACACATTTTATTATTATTAAATAATAATTATTAAATATTTGTTCTTTTAAAATTAAATATATTCTTTTCAAATGTTTTTTATTATTATTATTTTTTTTAAATGCCTCTAATAAGGAACCTGCAAAGAATACACTGTTTGCAATCAACCAAGGGTTCTCCACCACTTATGCCAAAGTTACTTCCAGTGCTCATGGATCTACATAGAATCACTAATAATGATTCACATGAGAAACATATTTTGCTAAAAGTTTCTCAAAATGTGCAGCTTATTATTAATATCTACTACCACAATAATAAAAGACTCAGTTCATGGTTTAACAAAACCTAACTCGATTAGTTTAACAATTATTTAAAAGTGTTTATTACCTGTTTACTAACTTTTAATAGAGGCATATAAACAATTTATAAACCAATTATAAAACGTGTCTTGCATTAATGTATTCAAATGGTCCTTTTAGTGTTTTTATCCGTATATGAAAGCACTGACTTCACTTTTTTCATGATATAAAATATTTGTTTGTTTATAAAGGCGTGATAACGTGTAATAAATATATAATCATACATGGTTGGGGTTTTTGTATATAAATCCTAATTCTCATTTTCTCTCCTTATTTCTGTTCCTCTGCAGATAAAGTGAGCGCGCGAACCTGCTCCCCGGCTTCGGACCGCGTGTCCCCAGAGCTTCCTCTGAAAGGCGCGGAGGAAGACGACGAAGAAGAAGAGGAGGAAGATGAAGAAGCAAAGAGTGGCGACGAGATCGTGCTGGAAGAGAGCGATGGCGAGGAAGGGAAGAGCAAGAGGAGAGAGGGAGACAGAGGGACGGAGGAGGAAAAGGGTGGAAAGAAAGGAGGTGAGGGCGACGCACACGAGCACTCGCACGCAGACACCAAGCCATGCCGCAAGAAGAAGACGCGCACGGTGTTCTCGCGCAGCCAGGTGTTCCAGCTCGAGTCCACGTTCGACGTCAAGCGCTACCTGAGCAGCTCGGAGCGCGCGTGCCTTGCCTCCAGCCTCCAGCTCACGGAGACGCAGGTGAAGATCTGGTTCCAGAACCGGCGCAACAAGTGGAAGCGGCAGCTCGCGGCTGAGCTCGAAGCGGCCAACCTGAGCCACGCAGCGGCGCAGCGCATTGTGCGCGTGCCGGTTCTGTACCACGAGAGCGCGCCAACGGCGGGCTCGCTGCCGGGAGCCTTCGCGGCCGCGGCGGCTGCTGCAGCAGCTGCGGCTGAGAGCGTGAGTGTGAACGTGAGCGTTAACGCGTCCGCAGTTGGCGCGCGCTCTGAGCGTGAGCGTGAGCGCGCGCTCCCGGGCGCGTTTACGTTCCCTCAGCCAGCTTATTACTCCCACCATCCGGTGGTGACCTCCGTGCCCCTACTCAGGCCCGTGTGAGCCGAGGCCTGGCGCACGGAGAGACACACAGACTGCTTTTATAACGTTTTTTCTTTTTCGTTTTCCATGTTTTTTTTTTTTTTGTTTGTTTGTTTTTGTTTTGTTTTGTTTTGTAACGTCCATAACGTTACACAGACTGAGAGAATAAATTAAATGCATACATTAAAAAAACAGAAGATATTTTTCTAAAAACGATTGCTTATTTTATTTTATTTTTGTTTCGTTTTTTTTAAAGAGAAACGAGAATGCTACTGTACATTTACATTCAGTCTTCTACTTTTTTGTTCCAAAAAAAAATCACGCTACTGTGCTTTTAAATATATTTTTTTGTTTCTTTACCTCGTTTTCTCCAACAAAGTGGTCACTACTGTGTTTAAAATTGTTATTTTTTTTATTATTAATTTTGTTTTCCAAGGGAACACTACTGTTGTGGGGTTGTTTGGACTATAAATGAATATGAAGACACATTTTGTGTTAGTTTAAGACTGAGGAGGTGAATCCGGGGACTATACTATATTATTATTATTATTATTATTATTATTATTATTATTATTATACAATTTGTCTCAAGTTTCTCGGAATATCCTACAACCTCAGACCAAGATCACTTTTACGTTCACACTGTCCAGAATTCACTTGTACGACCTAGAATTCGAATTGCCTTTGTTTACACTATTTGAGCAGAAACATTTTTAATTATTCACTGTATACTTGTTTTCTTTTATTTTAATTTTTCTACATTGTGTGTGCAATAGCCTACTGTGAGGACTGGGTGTATACTATCTGGGAGACTGTCTACTTTTAAAAAACAAACAAACAAATAAGCAAGAAGACAAACAAACAAACAAACAAATTTTCCTTAAGGAGGATTCACACATAGGAATCGACTTTCTTTGTTAAGCTATATATATGGACAATCAATGTCATAAGTCTACACTGGAATTATATTATCATTATGATTAGTTATTATTATTATGACACTGGATTTCATCTGAGCCCCGGACCAGTCTCTATGTTTTCCTCTTCTAGCCTCAGCTACTGATGTATATGTGAAAGACTACGTGTTTAACCGAATTGAGGAAGACGTGTGTCCTTTGTACAGCGAAAATAAACTCTTTTGATATTGTACCGATTATTTCTGTTGTGAAATAAATGGAGTTATGACGGTGGTTTAGGTGTTTGTTTCTAGTGTGATGCGATTGGGTAAAGGTAGGGGCTATCACCAGTGCATTCTACACGGCAAGCTGGGCTTATTCTTGGTCGAGAGTCTTAACACTGCATTCACCTGCATCTGTAATATATGATTAAACCTGTGAGTGCAGCATCTGCACATATTTGTAGATTACGCTCTGGCTGGCAGTAGGGGGATATTGCCCCATTAACTCTGACTCTAGGCATACGTCATTGAGTGTAATCACTGCGTCACGGATAATGAACCACTTTAGAAGCCAGTGACTGGTATCAAAGGGACTCGGTCATTAAAGAATTATAATAACTACACACTCAAGGGTTCTTCAACTTCAGTCAAAGAAGTCTCAAACAATCATTTGAATTCATTTGCATTAACCTTTTTTCTTTGCATTTTAAAGTGTTCTTGGAAAACCTGTTTTGATAAAACGTCAGGTTAAACCCTATGGTTCAAAAGACGTGGACATTTAACGAAACATTTGAATGCATTTGCATTGTTTAATGATGGAAAACCCGTGGTAAACGGTCCTTTTTAGAACCTAAAATGGTTGCATTAACTATTAGCACTTAAAGAATTATTTAAAATATATTTGCATGCGTATGATTATTTGTTTGGTTTATCCATGGAAAACCTGTTGGTTAAAGAAGGTTACATGAGTCATATAAGCCATTTATTATCTAGTACCAGAATTGCTAAGATTGCTTGATAAATGACCAAGAACACTGGAAGAGAATAGAACTATGAACTGTGGAAAAAACATTAGAATTAATAGCAAAAATAGCATGTTCCAGGTTTAATGGTGGATCTCCTACTGTTTTGTTCTTTTGAGCTACAGAACCCTGATGCACTTTGAATCAGTAACTCCAGCCCATTCAAATGTTTAAAACTTCGTCAAGCTGCAGGGTCATTTAAACTTGACTATGGCTCCAAAATGATATTCTGACGTCACAGCCATGAACAGGAAAATAGGACTTGTGACGATGAGAATTAAAATAAAGACTCTTGTATGTAATGGCCTTACACATAAAAATGCATTTTAATAGCTTTCAATTGATTTAGACATACTCTTATTCATTTTTCGTAACAGATACTAACGCTAAGACTTATTTATCAGCATCAAATAACTACATTAGTTTCCATGAATAATAAAGAGCCCCAAGATATGGGTCCTAAGAATCGAAAGGTATCGAGGTCAACAATATACTGTGGGTTAAAATCATAAAGCACATTCAGACATCGCTGAACAAGGTGCGCGAGCAGATAATGCGGCCTAATAATCATAACGTGAGAATCGACCCTTCTCTCGCGCGCGCAGCCCATTAGTGCGGATGAACTGACTATCGGCGCTCGATCCTCAAGCCTTTATCGATCTCTTAATGTCTGTTAAATATTGTTTCAAATCAAGGCCATTGTTCATGGGATTATCATGTTTTTTGCTTTGTTTTTTGTGCATCACCGATGATGACCTTGATTCGTGCACGAAAAAAATCATCACTCGATAATTTCCATTAGCGCGCGTCCTCTGTGTATGAGTGTGTTTATGTTAAGGAGGGGAGTGGACACATGACGGCGAGTGTGTGTGTGTTGTGTTGTATGGGGGTGGTCTGGAACCTTGTAGGAAACTCCTTTTGGGCGCAAAATTACATGGTCATATTAAAAAGACGTCGTGATGATGGCAATTTTTAAATTAATCTTTTTTTAGTTAGTGAGTTAATCATTTGTTTCCGTGCACACACACACACGCACACACGAACTATATTATTTAAAATGTACATGTTTTGAGGTTGAGGAAGGTTTCCTTTTAGGTTATGGTTATGGTTTAGTTTGTTATTATTAAGTTTAGGTCAAAGTACTGTGCACAACAATAATAGAAACTTAGGCCTATTTGAGCATATATGTATTTTGTGTTATGTTCATGATGACTACATATATGTAGTCCATAGTCCATGTAGTATATACAAATATGTAGCCATGAGGCTTTCTTTCTTTCTGCAGATTGTATGCACGTGTGGTGCGTTTATGTGTATTTGTGTTACACTTTATTAATTCAAGCACCATCAAACTGAAGGAACCCGCTGATTTCGTGACCTACGTTTGTGACGTCATTCTACGTTTGTGATGTCATTTTTCTGATTGAACAGTATGGCTTTGTTTTACATTTATATGACATTTACAGACATACATACTGACTGCATATTTATTAAGGGTGGAATTCAGAAAACCACCAGTGATGACGTGTAGGGTGAGCAGTGTACACATATTCTGAGTAGCACTGGTCAAATGCAGAATCTGAAACATTGCACTATTTGCATTTTACTTTGTATAGAATTGTCAGAAACTTGAAATAACAAAGTTTTTAATGAAATTTTATGACAAATTTAGGATTTTTACAATGTACAATACATAATATTTTGAAAAGATTCAGGGAATCTAGAGAAATATCAGTGTAAGGCAAGGCCGGAAACCACTGCTGAATGGCTTTCAAAGACTGTGAAACCACTCCATGAAAAACCAGCATGCGACTGTAATAAACATATCCAGTTCAGAGAATATTACAGTCTCTTCTCCAAAAGGAGAGCTGAATATTTGTAATCTTTCATTAAAGAACTGTGTAAAATAAAGGAGCATTATATAAGTTCTGGAGATTACAATTTTAAAACCTACAATTATAATGCAATATAAATAGAAAGTACAATTATGTTCCTTAGTTAAACATACTGAATATGTACTGTTCAGGGTACCACCACACTGACAACAAAAGGTACAACCATAGGGACAGTGTGTCAGTCCATCACAGGACCCACAGTCCACACACTCTTACATACAGACAAAAACACACTTACCAAGTTGTGTTTTTGGATGCAGAGCTCAAACGATGTGGGGCTCAAACCTTCAACCCCAGAACTCTGAAGCTGTGTGACAGGAATGCTACCTGTTGCACCACTTGTTTGGTTGCATCCCCCTGCAATAGCTTTAGACCCCCACTTTGGGAACTATTGACTTAAAGGATAAAAAAAGGGTCTTGTTTCTAGCAAGACATCTCTCAGGGTGCATAAGTGCCCATAGTTTGGATGACTGTCATATGTGAGAAAGTAACATGGATGTGGAAACATATATGGGATGAAAAAATCATGGTCACATCAAGGAAAGGCAATTTCCTGGGAAGTCCATGGTTATTTCAGCAAGAGAGGACTAGGCCTCAGTCTGCATACTGCAAGATGGTGTCCTAATATATATATATTAAATTTGTCAGTAAAATATGCTCTTTGTAATTTGTCAGTTTCAAGAGAATCCACATATTGTTGATTCCATTGTTGAGACAGACAGAGAGAGAGAGAGAGAGAGAGAGAGAGAGAGAGAGAGAGAGAGAGAGAGATGTAGTGCAACTGACCGTTGTCTGAAACGTTTTATAATGTTGTTTTGGGCCGATCTAGTTTTCAGTATTCTTCTTCTTCTTTTTCTTCTTCTTCTTCTTCTTCTTCTTCTTCTTCTTCTTCTTCTTCTTCTTCTTCTTCTTCTTCGTGTTTTCTACCAATAAAGCCGAGCTGCTTCTCCTTGTCCGTTCACGTGGCTCGTGATTGAGCGCGGGCCTCAGATTTTCATCAGAGCTGCATTAAGTGAAACATAGGTTCCAGAGGCAGGGCCTTGATTGAAACAGTTTAAATTTTAATTGTGTTTTTAATTTGACATATAGTTGCAGGAAGGAGTGGGGGGAGATTTGAGGCGCGTGGGGGTGGCGGGGGGGGGGGGGCGTGAGGGGTGATGACAGGGCGCAAGCGCCGAGGGGCCGCTCGATTCCCCTTTAATTTCTCCCCGAGGAATGGATGAGTATATCAGGGCAGTAGATTGGAAAGCCATTAAGACTCAATGGTTGCCTTGTTAATTGGAAGTTGATGGATAGGCGTGTGCGCGCGGATCGCGGGAGCGCGCGCAGATCCAATCTTCTCTTGGACTCTCTGTTTTCCAATAAATTACCCAATTCATTTCCCGCCCGTAGATTACATAAATTGTACACCTCCAGGGCTCGAGCTCTCGCGCCCTGGCCCTTCCTATAGCCCCCCACCCACACAAGCGCGCGCACACATACATGCATACATGTACAGGCATACACAAATACACACTGAAAACACACACACACTCAAACACATGAACTTCTACAGACACTCCTACCACTACAAAACATACACACGCGCGCGCGCGCACTTCCCTGGACCATTTGAAGGAAAGAACAAATAAATAAATAAAATAAAAGCGCAGCCTCGAATCCTTGAATGAAAATCGAAACATAATCAGCGTTTATACTTAGAGAATTTATTGATATCATTTTCTCTGTAATTTCCTTATTCTACAGTTAGACAAGCCATACATCATAATACACACACGCAGAGAGAGAGAGAAAGAGAGAGAGCGAGAAAGAGCGAGAGAGAGCGAGAGAGAGAGCGAGAGAGAGAGAGAGAGAGAGAGAGAGAGAGAGAGAGGAAACGAGACAGATCCAGAGATAGAGAGAGGGGGGTGATAAGAGAGAAGAAAGAAACGGAGTGAGAGAGAGAGAGAGAGAGAGAGAGAGAGAGAGAGAGAGAGAGAGAGAGAGAGAGAGAGAGACAGACGGCGGTGCGGGGGGTGGTGGGGTGTTAAGAGACAAAGGTTTGCTCTTTGTTTAATATTTATCGAAGCTAGATTCTCTATTGAGTTTTTCACGGCTTCATCTGTCTTTCTGCGCAAACGTTACGCAACTTGTGTCTGCGCAGGTCTGCGATAAAAAATAATCACTGTCCATCAGAACACAATCACACACACACACACACACACACACACACACACACACACACACAGACTAACGAAGCGTTTGAAAATGTTTGTTTTCTTACTTGTATCGAGGGTGTTTCAGACAGTGTATTTTATAGGTGGCCATGGAAAAGTGTTCAGGTGCACCTGTTTTGTGTGTGTGTGTGTGTGTGTGTGTGTGTGAGAGAGAGAGAGAGAGAGAGAGAGTGGCGTTCAGGGTGTTTTCCTGCCTTGGGCCCCAGTGATTAGGCTCCGGACCCACCACCACCCTAAGCGTTTGTGGACAATGAATGAATAATTTAATGAATGAAAATACGCTTCCATTGTGAGATTGTTCCTTTTTTAAACTCCTACACAAAAGAGATGCGAAAAATATGAGGGGTAAATGAAAATAAATAAACAATTACATTTCACAGACCGCGAAAACAAATATAACAAAATGTAACAGTGGGATTGAATGGTAGAAAGACGGATGATTAAATACCAATGATTCTTTTTCCCTCTTGTTTCGAAACTCATATGATACATATTTTTCTTTTTACATTTACTTATTTTCTTTCTCTCCGCACCCCCCCCCCCTCTCTCTCTCTCTCTCTCTCTCTCTCAGTTCTGAGCTGAAGGGTCACCGCGCATTTCCGGCCTCGGTCGATGTCCCGGACCGCGTCCCGGACTCTATTTTGCGGCAACAGCATCACACCGTCACCGTGAAACACAGCGCAGAACTGCGGACATTAAAACGAACTGGACGCTATTTAAGTCATATTTTTCAACATCAAGCGATGCTCACGTGCATTAGATATCATATATTAGTCTTTTAAGGGGGTGGGGTGAGGGGCGACACTCTTCACGCTCCATCACCTCACCCTCGCGTGCATTTACAGCGCCTCGTGGCTCTTTTTGTGGCTCTTTAGTAAACGCTAACGAGGCCTGATGGGGCGAGACCCCCTAACACACACACACACACACATTCACAGACACATGACGCACCCTCATTCACAGACTGACAAACACACACTCTCTCTCACGCTTTCTCTCTCTCCACACTCCTTCCCCCAAAGAGCCGGGAGGCGCGTGCAAACATACACACACACACACACACACACACCCTCCAATCAATTAGCCAATCAATTAGGCGGGTCGTGCCCGCACCCGCCCGCCCGCCCGCCCGCGCGCGCGCTCTCCAGATCAGCCCCGCCATAATGATCAAATTAATTCTTAAACGGAGATAATGGACGCGCGATGAGTTTATTATTTTGAAGAAAAATGAGGCAGGATCCATTAGGAGTGTCCCGCAACGCGCCGCGCGCTCCAGCTCGGCTATAGTTTGACCAATTTGCCATTTATAGTAGAGAGAGCTCGCGGAATTTAAAAGGCCTCTTTAACGTGATGTATGAGTTCACGCGCCAGGTGAAAGAGCGAGGCAGCCCCGCGCCACTTGTCACGGAAAAAGTCCTGGCATGAGCTTCAAAAGACCCCGGTTTAGGTTTGAGATCAGAGCCTACTACTCCAGATTTGTGCGCTCAGTGTCCCTAGTGTGTGTGTGTGTGTGTGTGTGTGTGTGTGTGCGCGCGCGCGTGTGTGTGTGTGTGTGTGTGTGTGTGTTGTGTGTGTGTGTGTGTGTGCGTGTGTGTGTGTGTGTGTTCAAAATACAGAAAATCTGTCATTGTGGTGGTACCCTCAATGGTACATATTCGTACCTTTAATTAGAAAACATAATTGTACCCTATTCCGTTGTAACCGTAGATTTAAACATTGTGTTGCCTTCATATGCCCCATATCATCTCCAGAACCAGTTTTATTTTACACAGTTCTATAATTAAAGATTACAAATAATCTCCTTTGACGACCAGCACAAACGGTTCAGCAACAAATCAGCCACTGTTTACACTTTACATCTAAAAGGGGGACAAACAGAGAAGATAGGAGTCTAATAGAGTGGACAATGAGTCGACACAGGGTTTAAAAACTCAAGCAGCCCCTTTCACTCTTAAAAATAAAGGTGCTACAAAAGGTTCTTTAAGTGATGCCATAGAAAAAGGGCGTTTAAATGGGTAAAGAACACAACATGTTTGACGTGGTCCTGACCAATATAGCAAGGCGTGAAATGGAACTAAAAAGTATGCAGAGCAACGGATGGACTACACTCTGTAACTACAATGATCCTGTGGTCAGCAGAGCTGAGAGACTGGACAAGGATTGTAGATACAAAGATTTGGGTTTTACATTACAATGCATTACATCACAAGCAGTGCAAAACAGTAAACAATACAATATAATACAGAAAAGAACCAACACAATATCATATGAATTCTTTGAATCTATGGTCACCGTCATTCGTATTTAATTTAAATTAATTTAATAAATATATAATTCTTTCATTTGATTTCACGTAAAAAAATGGAAGAGTTTAAAATGGCGAATTTTAATTGGAGCAAATTAACAAACATCAACAATTGAGTTCTCCTGGTTTCCTCGTCCCCACATCCCTCCTTCTCCTCCTCTTTCCTCTGTGTGTGTGTTTGTGGTGTATCTGTGGCTGCGTTTGAAATGTGCGGGCCTGTCCGCGCGCGCGCCCGCCATTGGCCCACGCAGCCGCCCAGCCGCCAGCCGCCTCACATACATCATGCAAATGAGGGCGCGCGCGCGGCCGCCTCCGGAGCCCAGAGCGCGCGCGCGCGCGGACCGCGACGCATTCGGCCGCGTGCGAGTCGCAAGAAGAAAAACCGGCACTTTTTTTAACCACTAAAAAACAAAGATAATTTAAAAAAAAAAGAGTTTTTGAAAGAAAGCTCTCGCGCTGTTTCTCTACGGGACTTTACTGTTTGTGGACTGGAGCGCGCTGTCAACCGAACTCAAAATAATAAGAAGAACGAAAATACAACGGCGCCAAAACTTTTATGTAGCCTCGGCTAAGAGCGGCGTGCTTTCATTGTTGCTGCTGTTGTTGTTGTTGTTGTTGTTGCTGCTGCTGCTGTTGTGGTGGAGGTGGTGCAAAGCGGCGGCTTGTGATTGTTATGAGGCGAGAATGAGCCGGTCTCAGGACAGCGCGAGCAAGTGCGCGGCGGCCGCAGCGGCGATCTCGAGCTTCAGCATCCAGTCGATCCTGGGCGGCGCGGCAGAAAGTGCGCAGCAGAGCCCCGCAGCGGCGCCCCGCAAACGCGCGCTCTCCGTGTCCTCCGAGGACGAGTGCAGCGGCGCGGAGGACGCCACGGACTGCTGCTGCACAGAGCGCGCGCTGCACGAGTCCTGCGGCCGCCACCAGCCGCTCAGCTTCCCCTGCATAGGTAAGAGTCCTCCATTTTTTTTTTAACAAATAACTATAGTATTGTTATACTGTTGAACTGTAATAGTGAAATGTGAAATATAATTTACTACAGTTATTTATTACAGTTACTAACGCGTAGAGTACTGCATTGTAATATATTGTAGTGTATGATAATACAGTATACTGCATTGTAGTGTAGTGAATTGCGTAAACGGAATAATACTGTATTGTAGAGTGTATCGCATTGTAGTACAGTGTATTGTATATTGCTTTCTATTGTTATTGATAGTGATTTTTTCCCTTTAATCCGAGTTTGTTTGCTCATCTCGCGCAACGGCAGGTGCACATATGCGGTCCTGTACAGATTCTCTATAAGGAGCAGCATTACAAAGTTCTGCTGGTTTCAGTGCGATATTTTAATGAATACTATTTAAGACATTTAAGATAATAAAACATACACCAGTCAGAAAATGTGCCATAACGTGTTCACTGGTCACATTTTGTATTTAACTTGATCAAATCTGGTTAATTTATTAAAGTCAGCACACACACCATAGCCATGCTTTAAAACGTGCATGTGTGTGTTCCTTCAGGATCGTTTAAAAATTAACCACACTCGACATTTTACATACAACATAACTATAAAAAAACACAGCAAAGAGGGCTGAGAGGCTCAAGGTTTAACTGTGAGCAGTTGGATGTTTTACGCCAATTCAGCACGGTGTGGTTTAGGATTTGATCTTAATTCTTTATTGTGAGCCGTAGCCCAGACCCAGAATGAGTTTAAACCAAGACACGAAAGAATATCCATCACTTTCTTTACGATTTGCCCCAAGAATACGTTTAACTCAAGTCTAAATGTGTTATCTCCAATCTGCTACTTCAACGTTTTCATACGTCTTGTTTGATCACTCAATACCTGGGGCTATAGATTAAACCTAATTGTAGACCTACCTCTGGTGATTCACAAATAACACTGCAGTTCAATAACAAGCTTTAATCCACTCCTGTAGGTTTTTATTAATGTAGATGCTGGAAGTGAAAATAATCCGTTTAGTTATACAATCATAAATGCTGTGGCTTTAATTAAACGCCAGACGTTGATGCAACCGTTTAGGTGTTAGTATTTCTTGTGATTCTTGTGATTTCAGCACCATACTCTATCATCCATATGTGTTTCATATAACACCGTTCACACAAACTGTATACAGCTAATTCAACACTGTCCACGTTTAGACGATTAGGTGCCAGTTCCAGTTTAGAGATGTTAAATGTAATGGTACTGATATTAATTAAAATGCTTTGTGTTTGCTTAGACAATGTTTTTACAAGTTTTACACAACGCGAAATGTCTAGATATAAATCTCCCGTTTAGGTCTTAATTCAGTTTTACGTTCAGTTCTACGTTATGTTTTAATGTCCTCACTTGATTTTCCTGCGACATCAAAGACAGTTGTGATAGCTATGGTTGTAAACATAGTGGGCGGAGAGGAACTGATGGACACTTTCGACACTTATCTGATCAAGCTGTTGTTTTATTTACACTGTCACCGCACAGAGGGAGGTCAAATAATCAAATAAATAACTAGCGCCGTGTTTTCGCTAATTGACCGCGCGCCTTCGTTCAGGCGAATTTCGCCAATTGAGCGTTAAATGCGCGCGGATTTAATTAATATCGCGCGCTCAGCCTTGGTCATATTACACTGGGCACCCGCCACCTTTCAACAGTCCATGAGCTCTCAGCTAAAGCTCTTTAGTGGGGGCCATTTTGATTGGAAATATCAAAGTAGCCTACTTCAGCAAATTAATTAGCGTACATAAGTATTTTCAGACCAGGAATGACTTTACAGACAGTGAATTTAATAGAATTTTACGCTAAAAGGTATTAGATACACTCTGATTTTGCAGTGTTTATATTTCCAGGTGAACTGAAATGAAACTCGACACTTTCTGGTGCTGTAACTCTATATAGTGTCAATTCAACGCTCGACGCTGTAGGTATTAAGTCCACGCTGTATGTTTTGCTTCAGCCAGTGTAGGCGGTAACTCAAGGATGAAGATAGTAACTTAACACTGGAGCTGTTAACGTAACACTGGGGATTTTGCTGGGGTTTACAGTAACAGAAAACCTATCCTCAGGTTTCATTTAATAAGTATGCCATATAGTAATATACACTTCTGAATAACAATAAAAAAATACGTAATTATATATAGGACTTCTATAAGCATGTTTTTACCAGCTTATTAACTACGGTAATAAACCGGTTCACCTACAATACATGTGTTGTTACTATTATTAATAATAATATTAATAATAACAATATAATACAAATAAAAAATTATAATAATTAAACATAAAATTCAATACATACATCTCCTTATGAAACTGAAAGCATAAAAGTTCAGTAATTAAACAAATTAAACATGTATAAGACATGAATACACATGAAATCATCTAGATGTATTTTGTGTCAATTATACATTTTTATACATATAGCAATAAGAATTATAAAAATTACACAGTCTACATAATACACGTGAAGCATATTGCTATTAAGAAAAAGTTTATTCCATTAAAATGACATAGTTATACATTAGATTATGGTTAGGATATTTATTAACTATGGAGAATGTGCACTTTTTACAAAAGCTACAGGTCTAATGTTTTTAGATACTGTAAGTGTTAGAGCATTCAAGTATTATTACCATATTAAATACGGGTTCTTACATGTAATTACAAATGTTTATATATGATCAATTCTATAGCACATTTGTTATTAACAAAGGTATTTTTATGGCCATAATATATTTATAGGTCGAATAAATGTGAAATTCATGAATCATATATAAATATATGTTCATTGAATAGATATATATGTGGGCCAGAAAATAACATACAGATATTACATCCCCCAACCCCCGCCCCAAACACACACAGGCACACACACACACACACACACACACACACACACATATATTCATATTTATTTATATGGATTTAAATGGATTTATATATAATACATACAGGGAGAATATTTTTATGTTAAACCATACACGTATTAATATTGGTGTGTGTGTGTGTATCACAGGTTCACACAAATCCTTGCTCCAGCCTCAGGACTCGACGTTGGTGGAGCGTGCGCCTCGCCTGCCACCGTCCCTGCTGTCCTCGGACTATAAAGAGGAGCGCGAAGAGGAGGAAGACGAGGAGGAGCGCGAGGAGGAGCGCTCGAGCGCCGTGTGCGGGGAGCGGCGGCGCGAGGGCAGTAGTGGTTCGGCGGCGGCGGCAGCGGCGGCCAAGAAGAAAACGCGCACGGTGTTCTCGCGCAGCCAGGTTTACCAGCTCGAGTCCACGTTCGACGTCAAACGCTACCTGAGCAGCTCCGAGCGCGCGTGCCTCGCCTCCAGCCTCCAGCTCACGGAGACGCAGGTCAAGACCTGGTTCCAAAACCGGCGCAACAAGTGGAAGCGGCAGCTCGCGGCCGAGCTCGAGGCGGCCAACCTTGCTCACAACTCGGCACAGACTCTCGTGGGCGTACCGCTCGTGCTGCGCGACAACGGGCTGCTACGCGTGCCTGTGCCGCGCTCTATCGCCTTCCCCACGCCCCTGTATTACCCCGCGAGTAACATGCACGCGCTGCCGTTGTACAATCTTTACAACAAGATTGAATACTGACTCATTACAACTCGCGTGCAAGAAAGGGGGCGCAGCACTTGCGACAGAGGACACGTTGTTGTTATTATTATTATTATCATTATTATTCTAATTCTATGAACTGGTCTAATATCAATTTTCACTCCAATGGAAAAGCTGCTCTGTTACGTCACATATAGGCCTACATTTAAATCTGGACTTGCAATGGATGACGTCAGCACAGCAAAAGTGTTGCCAAAACGTAAACTGTAAAAATAAGTGTGACGTCACATAGACATGTGAATTTTTTACACGTCGTTGGTAAAGGGGAATTCCATTCTTCAAAATTATTTGCATAATTTTAGCTGTCTACCATCAAAAGTGATTGAAGGTGTTCTGGGAAAAATGGCTCATGATAGCGAATGATTTTTTTTTACAGTGGTGAATGAAACCAGGTGTCTCCATGTCTACAGTATAAATACAGCATCTAATTTCCTCTGCAAAACCAGCAGAGAGGATTTAAAGGAAAATTAAATGGTGAAAAAAAGAGGAAAAAAAAAAAAAGTCATACGTGATCTTATCTCAAGCAAACCACTTATTGCGCACATATTTTCATATAAAAATATGATGGCGCTAGTGGCGGACGTCTTGTTCCACTGATCACCTCTGATAATAATGGAAACAAAAACATTTAATTAGTTCATATTACGTAAATTTGGCATAATCTAAAACTCCATGTTTATTAACATAGAATATTAAAGCCAACATGTAGGCGGTCTACGTCACATTCTGAACAATGATGAGTGATTATCAACAGTTTATTCCTTCATAAATCTGTCAGTGCTTCTCTGACAGAAACTGAGCAAATCCAGAGCACGTCTAAACCGAGAGTGCTCAAATATAATAATTCATATAAACGGGAAAAATATTCCATAGTACAGAAACACTGTAGTCAATTTTCCATCATAAACAAGTCAATTTCCCATCTAACCTCTTTATTTGGGTGAAAAATCGATACATTTCTTATGATGCATTAAACATTAAATGAGACTGAATTTGAAATGAAGAAAGCGGAGCTTGTGTACACGTCATATATAAATATATATAAACATAAATACACCGTGTGTATGAGGATTATTTTGTACGTTTACATTTCTGTCCTTTTATTATTATTATTTTGGTTTAACCTAACTTGGTTTTAATTTGATTTATTTCCGTTTTTGTGAGGAGTGGTGAAGGTAGAGAAAAAAACGTCTAATAAAGTTTAATAAGGTTAATAACTTGTGGCTCAGAATTTTTCAATTTGTTGGGATAAGAAATCCATACAAGATTTAAAGTTTCAAGTTCATTTTCACACTAAAGGAAAGTATTTTCATTCATAATTAGCTTGCAATCAAGCCCATTACATTACATAATGTTTATTTTAGCTAATACACCCTTAAATACACATTAATAAGTTGCTTATTAAAGGTGGATTCATGTTTAAGTTGTCATTTATTGTATCAAAATTTGAAAGCCCTTATTTTAAAAATAACTTTATGACTTGGCGTGCAATTAACAAAGATGTTCACATATCTGGCAGTGTTTTTTTATTTATTTTATTTCACATGGGTTCTACATAGCGTCAACATTGGTTTCCCAAAAACTACTGAGGTAACTGATATGTGTTTTCCACACTGTGGCTAAAATTTCACTGTAAAATGTGACTTGTTTTGAAATCTTAAGTAAGAAATACCAATAAAACATCACATTTGGAAATTATTCAAATAAAATTCTGTCAGTTAAATACTAATGAAATTGTATATTTAGGTTATGTTGATTATTAAATGTAATTATTAAATGTAAAAATGGCATTTGGCAATATACAGCCTACAGGACACAATCTACAAAGCTTAATAAACAGTGTATAAACACTATATTAGTGTCTGATTAGGGCTTTACTGAACAAACAACAAGAACTTCATAAAGACCCAGTGTATGTTTGTTTCAAGTTCAGTCTATTACCTTATATTTCATTATAATTAATCATTTTTTAAAGTGGCAAATTTTGTTTGCACATTTTTTTCACATAAGATTTTCCATGATGGAATGCATGTGATTTGCATATCACTAGTCCCTGTTTTTATCATGGGGTGAGTGTATGAGTCTTCTCTCATGCAATAAGTGAGATGAACATATGGATCTGATCCACCACTTGAGTTTACAATAGTCCCTTACAAAGAGACAGATCTGCATCCCTGGTCACATTTTGGTCCCACTTGTGTGTGTGTTGTAGTAACTAACAAGATACAATTGTGTAATTAAATGTGTAATAACTGACACTGGTGTAGGCATATCTGCATAAGGGGCAGCACTTCAATTTACTTGTAACTCCTGTAACACTCAATGTAGGTATTCCTAATATGTAGTTGCACAGTTATAATAGAAACCTAATCTGAATAAATCAAAGGCTTATTGATAGATTTAAAGGGAATTTAAAGGGTTAATGTGACACTGGAGACTTGACTTGTAGGTCCAGAATTTAATAACGCCTTCTAACCTCTGATGTATGTTTGATTGCTCTTGAATAGTTGGGGTAAAATGTTAATGTACACATTTTTCCACATACACAAGCTGCTGTCAGTTTCCGAGACATATTGGAATATGAATTTTGCTTCTTCATGTTACAGCCAGAGCTAAAAAAGCTATTGTAGCAAATTGGAAGTCAATAGCCACCCCAAAATAGCAATTGAGGAGTTTGGTGTGTTCTCCCTGTGTCTGTTTAGGTTCTTCTCTTTAGTTCTTCCTACATTTCTTTCTTCCTAATTTGTAACTTAAATGTTTAAATACTTTCAAAATGTACAATTATACTACAATGTTACTTATAAAACACCAATTTATATAGCTTATCAGAGTATATTAAAGTATGAATATTTTGCAATGTATTGGTGAGGGCTTTACGAACATTTGGGTGACTTAACTTCCAGTATTTGTTAGCAACATTAGCCACACAGCTTTAGCTCTGAAAAGAAGCAGGATTTAAACTCCAAATGCATCTTGGCCGACTGATTGCATCCGGTGTAAGTGGAACATCATGCAAATTTAAAGTTTTTGCACTACTTTTCCTTTCAGCAGTTATAATTTTATGCATAGAAAGTATATGATGTCATAATGTATTAAGATGATTTATAACAGTGTTACACTATGCATTAGAATGTTTACAGGGTTTTCATCGAATGATGTCACAATGCATAATGAAACCTGACCTTAGGAAGTCATAAACTCTTAATCTATTAGTGATAAGGCCCGGCAAATATACACACAGCTAATTTATCAGAGTTAAAAGAACATGGTGAAACATTCAGTATTAATGTAACACTAAAGGTTTTGATTTAACACTGACAAATTTACTGTGCAGTAGACTTGTAAACACTAGGCCTCGCTTTCATTCATGACAAGTCAGCAGCTCAAGACAAATGGTCAGTTTGTATTACAGTGACACTCGGTCCGGTACAGCAATGCTGTAGTAATTAGGGATAATTACATGATCCCCCTCCCATTTCCCCATCCCACACACACATACACACAGAGTCTGTCATGGTCAGAATCAAGAACTCAGGGAACTGGAATGACAATGCAATCTGATAAGACGCTCCCCTGTCCAATTTCAAGAGCTCCAGTGGTGTCGGATTGCTTTTGGTCGGCTTGTCACTTTGTGTCCAGTGAGCCAGGCAGGACGAGAGAAAGTTAGTGTTTAACATGACGGTGTTCATCTCTAAAATCGCCTGCAGTTTCCCACTGGATGTTAAACAAAAGCCCAGTTTATTTTTAAATAATTATTAATAATATTTTTCAAGGAATACGTCAGTGTTTAAAATCAACTTTCTGAACAGAAGGGAATTAGGGCCATGGAGCTGTACTCTACATTTCAGATGATTATTCAGAATTAATGCTCACATGGCAGAATGCCACCACATCCTGACAGCAGTGATACAGTTTGTAGTGTAAAGCATATCCAGAAGAACAGAGAGTGTTGCTACAGCGAAGAGAGACCAACCCCTGATTAACCCTCATTGTGTAGGCAGGCATCCATAAACCTATGGACAAATAATGTATCTGTCTGGATGAGTTACTTTCACTCTGTGTGATGTTGGAACTGAATATTGACCAAGTGATCTGGACACAATCCAGAACTCCACAATAATTGCCAAACTGATTCTGTCCAAAGCCTGTGGGTCTGAACTTGAGAAGCAAGTGTTCTGCTGCAGAGCAAATAAAGTAAACACCAACATGGTTCAAACAGAACTTCCTGCTTCAACACTGCAAGAAAATTGACTCTTATTAAGAAACATCATTCTTAAATCTAGTCAGTATTTGTTTCATTTTGTGATTGCTGTAAAAATATTATGAGATTGAACTTTTTTTTTACTCATTTTGAGTGATTGTATCAGGACAGAGTGTTCTGTTAAGCAAAAAATGAATGTACCATATTTTGAAATAAGTCAATTTTTTTTCAATGGACCCAGATACAACCAGGTCTAGGAACAAGCTGAATATTCTC
>NC_089800.1:64999715-65037215 GCF_029633855.1 Hoplias malabaricus
GTGAAATGCTTCAGTCTTTCCCGCATGTGTGTGTGTATAAGAGAAGGAGAGAGAGTGAGTGAGAGAGAGAGAGAGAGAGAGAGAGAGAGAGAGAGAGAAGGTGTCCTCTCTCTTGCTCTCTCTCTCTCTCTTACATAGAACACATTTGTAACCATTAGTTGCTTCTCCTGTTTCATGTTTCATGTTTTCTCTGGGCTAACAGCGACCTCCGAGTGTGTGTGTGTGTGGTGTGTGTGTTCTGGCCTGGAGCCTGGTGCCGGGACGTCCCACAGACGATGCCTCACGCTGGGCATGGGGGCGTAATCTGAGCCCCTCTCTTTGGCCCTGGGGAAGCTTTTAAAGAGATTTTGGTGAAGAAGAAAAAACAGCTCTTTAAAAGAAGTGTGGTTACATTGCTGGGTAATTAGTTTCTCAACAGAGACCAGGGGCCTGCTTAACACTCCCAACAAAGTCTGTATGTGTGTGTGTGTGTGTGTGTGTGTGTGTGTGTTTTATAAATGGCATTTCCTCTGTAACTGACCTATACAAGATCACAAAAATTTATTTCAAACTGTTGGGACAGTACATGGAGTGCAAATAAAATCTGAAAAGCATGATATGTAAATCTGCATTGAGCTGAGTTTAACTGAACAGTGCAGAGTCAAGCTATTATATATTAAACCTCACCAACTTCATCACTTTTTGTAAAAAGACACTCATTCTGAAACCTGACAAGCCCTTCTCAACACCTTTGGGAGAGGTGGAGTTTTAGACTAGAAACAGCACCTCTTTAAGCAGGTGTTGAAATGGTGGTCAGGGAAGGCCTTAGCTGTGTCCAAAACTGCACCTTACTCACTATGTAGTGCACTATTGTGGGCCAGTTTGTTTTGATATCCACAAGCAGAGTGAAGGAGATTCACTATACAATCTGCACTGAACTATAACAATCCCACAATGCACTGCAATAGACAAAATACATACAATGTACCCTCTTGGACACAAAATACCCACAACGCACTTGGTTGGAGTATTCATTTGCAGCTTCTCTGAGCAGCAGGTGTAACATCTCCACAGTCCTGATCCCACACCACCCCTATGCCCCTATCACTTACAATGAAATAGCACTTTAACCCTCTGGGGTCTAAGGACATTTTCTCAACTTTTTGCAAATCTTCATTCAAATCTTAAATTCACATTTACATGCACTTCATCTCCATGTTTTTTGTTGTTGTTGTTGTTTTTTATTATATTTTTAATAAATGGATTAACTCAATTAACTCTTTTATGTCTAAGGACATTTTCTTAATTTTTGCACATTTTCTGAAATTCACCTTTAAAGTCCATGGATTATAATTATATTGCCCACATGTTTTATATCAAAATGTTCCAAACCATCTCAGCTCACTCATTAAGAGATGCCCATGTCACCTACAGCATAACACTGAAAAACGTGAATCTGATTTTAGTGAAAACATCCCTTTACTGACGTGGTTTAATAGTTTTGTGATTGAAATAGTTTTATCAGAGTCTTAGGGTCACAATGATAGGGGAGTGTATGAATTAAATAGTGAATAAATGTGTAATAAACATCTAAAATTAAATTGAGTAAAAGTGCCATCTCTCACTCTACAGAACAAAATGTTCATTCAACTTTGACAAAATGAAACATTAATTACGTTACTGTTTAAAAGGTCATTGTCTGTCCATAAGTATATGCTTCACTGTGTAAAAGCTATAACCAGCTATAACTTTGTATCCCCTTCCTCATGTGCATAAAACCCCTCGGGTTCTGAAGCTCCGTTCTCCTCGACGCTGTTTTTCAAACCCGCCGCACCAACTTCAGCGCATGTAAACATTTTTAAGCCATTTCTCTGATGTCGACTGAATTAAACATGGAGCGTAACTGAAGGGATGGGTGAGTCCTTAGTGAGTTCTTGAGTCCATTGGTCAGTTTCAAACAAAAACACTGAAGGACGCACAAATTCACCAATTATAAGAGAGCTGCAGATGACGGACAACTGAATTCACCAGTTAGACACGGCCAAAGGCAGGACGTCTGCCTCAAGCTTTTTCACAGGCTCGCAGCTCGGGATGTAAGTCCCGTACAGTCTCACGATCAGATGCAATCGAAAGAGCAGTTTCTACACATTCAGAGAGTGTTTGAACTGCGCTGTGTTATCGATAAGATATTAATAGAAACATCATGAAATATTTTGACGTCCCGGCACGTTCTTCAACCCCAGGGGGTTAATGGAAGAAACAATTTACAATTTATGAAGCCATTTTCCATCATACACCGGTGGCAGGAGGTTCAGAGAGTGTATGCAAACCACTAAGGCCCGGTAATGATCTCACCTGTATAAGGTAAATCATTCACTACAGTGATTCAAGTGCAATAAGTGGCAGGAGTTTTAGTATTTAACCCTTTATAAGTGTGTGTGTGGTGCTCAGGATAGGTGAAGGTGTCACTGAGTGAATCAAATCTGCAGCTTGAATTCATTGAAACTGAATTGCCTTTTCCCCCATTTTCTGTACATTTACTTGTAGCTTGGATAGGTCCATACAGTTCAATGTAGGCCTTTGCCTATATTATCCCTTGTCTGTATCGCCACTGTATAAGCCCTGGACTCAAAACCCACCACTTTGATGCCACTGTGAATTATTCTTTTCATTCCTAAATCATCTCTGCCTGTTTTTGTCTCAGTTGAGTGTGTTTAGTGAGAAGAAACCACTAAGAGCATCTTTAAAAGCATCGCGGCGCAGTCGTGTTCATTTTTGACGCACGCCACGAAGAGAAAGAGCGCCTTATGTTTCAATTTGGCTAAATGCAGCATTAGAGCTGGGCTTTGAAAGACTGCGCTCAAGGCCAACGGCAGGCTGATTGGCTTAATTGGTAAATTGTATCTGGTTAAGTGCAGTTGTTCATGTGAGGGGTTTAAAAATAAGAACCTGGAGTTTTATGCATCTGTTGCAAACATGAGTTCACCTTGGCTTTTCACCTGCTTTTCTCTCTCTCTGTCTCTCTCTGTCTCTCTCTCTGTCTCTCTCTCTGTCTCTCTGTCTGTCTCTCTGTCTCTCTCTGTCTCTCTGTCTGTCTCTCTCTCTCTCTCTCTCTCTCTCTCTCTTTTCCAACTTCCCTCTCTCGCACTCCATTAGTCATTCCATCTCATTCTCTCTGTCTCCAGATTTATTGTAATGTGTGTATTGTATTACAGAGGTGATTCCCACAGGACACAGGCTTTGATCGTATGACCTTTGACCTTCCAGGTTAAGCCGCTCTGTGCTAATATGATTTTAATGGGATGAGTGTCATCCAAACAGGGCCACTGGGTAATTTCAGTGTTTTTAGGACTGTGTGTGTGTTATATCTCTTGGAGAAATCTCAAATCTCATTGGAAGCCAAAGATGATCCATGTCTTATCTAATTGAACACTATATAGAAACTGATCCCATAACCACTGCACAAGACCTGGTGTCACATCACTCCCAAGTCTATCCCCATCAGATAAAGAGTACGTACAGCTTTAATCCTGAGAACATCAAGCCCCACTCTTGCTGCCCATCAGTTTTTTGTCCATGACTTTACTGTGAGAAGAGCAACTCAACACTTGTGAAAAAGAAAATAGACACAAAAGAAGAAATTTTGGGGGTTTTCATATGAATGGAATGTCCACTGTCCTCAGTGAAAGAGCTGGGTATTAACTCGGATTGGCACCTACAGAAAAAGCAACCTATAAGACTGAACTGTGGAAGTGTGGGGGCAGGTTGGCTTGAGAACTGAAAGCAAGTGTCCTGAGGTGCCGGGGTGATGTGATAATGGGAAAGTGTGGACAGAGTAAACAATAACAGATTTGATATTATATTTAGCCATGAAATATATGCTTTATTTTTTACTTCTAATAGAAAAAGAAATTACTGAATGTTTTGGCTGGAAATGACATAAAAATAATAATGACATAAATAAATAAATAAATAAATAAATAAATAAATAGAAATAAAGAATTGAAAGGATTGTTTCTCTCAGAAGCAGCTCTTGACAAACAGATTATTTTTCATTTGTTTAGTTATTGGTTTGAGAGAGAGAGAGAGAGAGAGAGAGAGAGAGACAAAGAGAGAGAGAGAGAGAGAGAGAGAGAGTGGTTAGAGTGGTGATATTGATACTAATCTGGGGTTAAGGTCAAAGACCTCCTCCTCTGTCTGTCTGCTGCCCTCCGAGCCTCAGGGGTCACGACCCTGATCACAGTCTCTGACATCCACCAATCAGAGCGTTGCTGCCCAAAGGCTCATCCCAGGCTTCCTTTAATGTTTTCCTTTTTCCTTTTCCTTTTCTTTTCTTGTCTTGAGCCAGTGATGTTAACACAACATGCAGATTCTGAACTTTCAGCAAAAATAGTCTGATAACCTGCAGATCAAAGGTTCAGTCTGAGAAGTTGTTTCAGCGTGTTCTGCTTTCATCATCCAAGTTAATTCCAAGCCCTTTCAGTGATGTTGAGGTGTGGGGCCTGGGGTGGCCAGTTCATTGTTCTGAGTTAACAATGCCCCTAAACCTAACCCAACCCAAGAAGTCAGCAGGACATGCTCCTGTCTAATATTCTCCCACAACAGTTCACAGCAACTAATGCTGTAACTCTTCTTCATGTAGGCAACATAAGAGAGTTTTGAGTGGATGTAGTGAAACAGCGCCACCAGTGGACAGGAGCTCAATTAGTAAACCTAAAATAACAAATATCTTAGATCTTAATATAAATTTTAGGAAAATCTGGGCTGCTTCTTTTAGTCATAGATACATAGTCTTTTGGGTTATCTGACTTTTACACGCTATATAAACATTTTAAATAATAATAAAAAAAACCTAACCCTTCATTTCAGAGGAAACACTGGACGAACAGGTGTCAAACTTGTATAAAACAAATAAAAAAATAAAAAAATATATATTTCTGTCAAATTTGACCAATCATTTATTTAGAAACAGGTGCATAATTTGGCCAATTTATTCTTTTCAATTTTCTGACTCGGTCTAAACAGAGATGAAATGAATGTCATTATAGAAAATAGAGATCCATTTCAGAGGCGCACTTTCTGTTGCCCACCACAAGAAACGTTAAGCCCCCCAAGATCAAAGCCTCCTAAAGAGACGGTGCCAATAAATCCAAAATTACCTGCACTCATCCGTCAGGTAATACGAGAGACTTCAAGATGTAGAGAGAGAGGGGGAGAGATCTGAGAGGAGAAAAAGACACAGATCTGAGGGTTTTGTTGGGGATTAGTGCCATCATCCCACTGAGTGACTGCTCAACTCTTTATTCCACCTTAATCTGACAGAGTGCTGTGGGCAGAATCCACCGCAACATGTCAAATATTTATCCCCACAGCCTCACTTTTATTATGTGAAGTGATTGGTCTGGTAACTCCACTCTCCCATTCTCCTGAAAGTTTTAAAACTAAAGCACACTACAAAAGGAAACGGTTTCTTATAAAATGATCAACCTACTGTAAACAAGGTGAATATGTGCAGATATTTAGATTTTTTGTGACCTGAAATCTGCTTACTCAACTTTTGATTAACTGGATTAATGTAAATTCCTAAGAGTTTACTCTGTCTACATTTTTCCTTAATTACAGCTTCCAAATTCTTTCAGTTTTTACAAAGGTTAGGATTTTCACAATCCTACTCCCCATTCAACCCATTCAGTGATAGCCCTGGACTCTGAGTTCAACTCGTAAAACATTTATAAACACTGGCATCTTCATATATTTGTCTTTTGTGTTGTTTACCTTTTTCCTCTCTAGTTCCACATCCTTCAGTCTCATAGCATTGAGCTGTTCTTCTCACAAAGAAAATCTAGATACAAACAGCCGTGGATTTGTTCAGATCTGATGTAGTAGATTTTCTTCTGTGTCTCTGAGTTGAATGCTCTAAAGGAACCCTAGGTAATATTATTACCGTAAAATTATAGCTTTAAAATCATTGTGATGCTTCACTGACCTGTAGGGAGAACAGAGCCTCTGCTGTTGCTTCTCCAGGCTCAGTCCTTCAGAAACTGTACTATGTAACGTTAGGAGGAGTGTAAGAAACCACACCCCTGCACTTGAATTCTGGACAGTGCTGTAAAAGTGCAATACACTCTGAAACCCAGCAAAAATTCCAAATCCCACTTAGTGTTCTTTTAAACACTGTTTACAGTTGTATGAAAACGTTTGGGCACCCCTGATAATTATCATGATTTTCCTTTATGAATCATTGGTTGTTTGGATCAGCAATTTCAGTTAAATATATCATATAGCAGACAAACACAGTGATAATTGAGAAGTGAAATGACGTTTATAGGATTTACAGAAAGTGTGCAATGATTATTTAATCAAAATTAGACAGGTGCATAAATTTGGGCACCCTTGTCATTTTATTTATTTGAACACCTTTAGCACTAATTATTGGAACACAAAATTTGTTTTGTAAGCTCATTGACCCTTGACCTACATACACAGGTGAGTCCAATTATGAGAAAGCGTTAAGATGGCCATTTGCAAGCTTTTCTCTTGTTAAAGTTGAGGGTCAATGTCAGCAGATTTTTGAGAACAATGTTCAAGAATCAGTGACAAAGTTGAAGTTGCACTGGAGCGGCACACTTCAACAAGACAACAACCCTAAGCACTGCTCAAAATCTACTAAGGCATTCGTGCAGAGGAACAACTACAACATTCTGGAATGGCCATCTCAGTCCCCAGACCTGAATATTATTGAAACTCTGTTGTGTGATTTAAAGCAGGCTGTCCATGCTCGGAAACCATCAAATCTGACTGAACTGGAGATATTTTTGTAAAGAAGAATGGTCCAAAATACCTTTAACCAGAATCCAGGCTGTTATTTCTGTGAAAGGAGGATCTACAAAATATCGATGTAATTTTTCTGTTGGGATGCCCAAAGCACCTGCATCATTTTATTTAAATAATCATTTCACACCTTCTGTAAATACTATAAACTTCACTTCTCAAATATCACTGTTTTCATCTGCTATATGATATATTTAACTGAAATTGCTGATCCAAAAAACGATTTATAAAGGAAAATCCTGATAATTATCAGAGGTGCCCATACTTTTTCATACCACTGTATCTGATGAGGACATACTATTGTTTGCCACTTCAATGGCTTTATTTTACATTATAATTATTATCTTTTTGTTTGTTTTTGTTTTGTTTTTGTTAATAAATGTCACAATGTTGCGTCTATATATAGATTTTTGTTTCAAAAATGAATAATTTGAGGATTCATTTTAAAGAAAGCAACAAGACATTAAAGCTAAAAGGATGAGCGGATGAAAGGGTTGAGAAGCAAAGGAGGTATAGAAGCTTTGGAAGAAGGAAGAGCAAAGAAGGGAGGGAGAGAAAAAGTAGCAGTTGTGTCCTTCCTGCAATTAGCATTCACGCTCAGCTGAGCTGAACTAATGCAGCGAATCTGGCGGTGTCCAGTTACCTGCTGGCGGCCAGATTAGAGTCCACTGAGAGATGATGAACAAGAAAATGAGAGAGAGAGAGGGAGAGGGAGAGAGGGAGAGAGAGAGAGAGAGCCTCCAGATACATTACATGCCTTATTAGCATAGCATGTTGCTAGTAATTCCCCTGGATAAAACCAAGCCGTGGGTTAACCCTCAGGATGGCGAGGCTTAAGAAGTTAATGATGCGACTGTTTACACAACACACACATCTCTAGAGCCTTGAGAGGCTTTTGGCCTTTGTAGTGTAAGTAAATCTAGCGTTAGGTCAACTGAGAATGATAACAAATGAAGAGAAGTGAATATTTGGTCATACCGAGTGACATTTTCAAACATACTCTTTTGATTAAGTCCAGTTTTAATTCTTTGTTATCATTACTCAGGCATTATTTTTCATATAGCAGGTTTATAAAATACTTTCATATAATTTTAATTGATGTTTAGAACAGTTTTGTATAAATATAGACTTGTATGAGTTGACCATGTAAGTTTTGAAGCATTTTTGTGTAACTCTAATTCAGAATTCAAACATTCTCCCAGTGTTTTGTCATTTTACAGTAATTGTTGTGCAGTATTAAAAATGGCTGTTGTTGTTGTATAATATTAATGTTTAATGTTTAGGGTTTTTTTTGTCTAAAAAATAAGACAATTTTTCTCAGATCTCCTCATATGGGCATGACACTGACTAAACTAGCAATGTTTCTAAATAATGGCCGCATTCAAATAAGCTTATTTTCCTGTTTCTCTGTGGGGTTTATTATGAATACATGTAGGTCGGGGTGAATAATCTCCATAACTTTTAGGACACTCATGAATTTACTCCTTTGTTAGATGCAACGAAAGATGAGATGACATCATCGTGCACTGCATTAAGACTCTTCTTATGCTATGGATAAACATTAGGTTAAAGTAACCCACTTATTCTCGACATAATGCGCTATTGAACAGAACTGTGTCCTCAGAGTAGTTACTTTCCTGTTGTGAAACTCAGCACCAATGACATTAAGCACTCGCTGGTGTCCAAAGGGGCGGGGCATTTGGTAAATGAGCATCACATCACACTTCACTCAGTAAAGTCCCTAGTGTGAAATGAACCCATTGTGGGTTTTTTTTGTGTCTTGTTTGGGTTTCAATATGTTTAGGATATGTTTAGTGAAAATAAAATCATAGGCTTTTTACTGTGTATTGACAAATCTGCAAGTCATTTTCATTAAAAAAAAAAACAATTATAACTCCAATCTTTTTGAAGAAAATCTACAGATATCAATCTGAAGTCATTCTGGAGCACTTCTATTGGTCCATGTGTGTGGGAATTTCACATACTGTAAAGAAGACTATTATAAGCTATAAAAAGATTTTTTTTTTTACATTTTAATGTTTAATTTTATGGAAGCCATTGACACATTTTTGTAGTTTATGTACATTTTTAGGTTATTACATCATTTGAACACATTATCTGCCCTTCACATTGTGGTAAAACCTCAAGAATGGACTAATCAAAATGCTCCAAAATTACTCTGACTAAAAATTTTTTACATTGACTTCCACTGACAGTTAAGAACACACACAGTGATAGCTACAGTCACACCAGTGTTTCTACATTTGTAGATGTATAGAACATGACGAATGACCTTGTGTGTTGTGACAGCAGCATTGTTCCAATTGTTTCAAATGTTACTATCATTGCATTTGTATTAATGACACATGCGCACACACACACACACACAAACACACACACAGAGTTTGGAGTCAGAGACTGATGCAGTGGATCGATCAGTTGTGACTGAGCCTCTGAGACAATCTCTGAACTCGAATGGAACACAGATCTGATCAATAACAGTGTCATCAGCCCCAGAGGAACTGGACTGGGCAGAGTCAATGGCTTTAAATCTGTGGGAGAATATATCAGCGATTGTGTGAATACTCACAGTATTTCAAACAATGAGTAGTGTTTAAGTGTGTGTGTGTGTGTGTGTGTGTGTGTTTCCATATATTTTCAGGACAAATTCCTACCATACCAGGCCCAAAACACTTCTGTATTTGTACTGTTCTTATACACCAATCAGCCAAAACATTCTCTGAACTCCACTGACCATACAGGAGCATTTTGTCATTCTACAATCACAATAGACTATCTGTTGCTCAGCATACTGTGTTGATCTGATTTCATTGTGTTCTTTAATTATCAGGACCCCCACAGAATCAACACAGTAAAGATATGATTTAAGTGGTGGGTCATTCTTACACTCACATGGTGGTAGTGTGTTAGTTTGTCTTATGCCTGTACGATGGGATCAGACACAGCAGTGCTGCTGAGTTTTTACACCCCTTCACATCACTGCTGGATTGAGAATAGTCCATCAACCAAAAATATATAGTATCCTGTGGGCAGTGTCCTAATATATATATATATATATTAGTAGGCCTTTCCCTATATAGCATGTAAGAAACCCAACAATAGAGAAATAGATGTTTCTGGATAAAACTACACATTCACGTTTGAACAAGAAACACAGTCTCCTTAATGAACAGTTCTCGCATTCTCTCTCTCTCTCTCTCTCTCTCTCTCTCTCTCTCTCTCTCTCTGTGTGTGTGTCTCGCTCGCCTTCTTTCTGTAAACCACAAAGCATGGCATCTCTGGTGCGTAATTGCAAGGGATTGAATCTACAGTTTAGCCAAGAGAAATAATTACGGTGGTAATCAGTGTAATTCAGGGTAATGGTTGATTCACATTTTGCCGTATGGCCCACAGCACTTCTACCTAATGAATGCCGCTTGCTGCTGTTTACCAAAAAGGTTTTTAGCAGAAAGTCGATAATGTATCTGGGCCCCGGCTGAAAAAAAAAAGGCAGCAATTATTTGGTGTATCGAAGGAGCTTGTTTTAACAAACACACTGAAACACTGTATTTGATCAACCGCCGTTTTATTAAATGCTGAATTGGGGAGACATGTTTTTTTGCAGATCAGGATTTAAAACGCTCCAAAGCAAAAATGATTGGAATGAATGTTTTGTCTAAAGCGTCTGAACAGAGAATAACTCACCATGGCGAGGAAGTTAAACACGAGGCGGAGATGAGCTCAGAGCCTGCACTTTACGCCAATGTTTACATAGGGTCTCTGTTTCAGGGAAAGTGAGAGAGATTGAGATAGAGTGAGAGAAAGAGAAAGACTGATAGAGGGTGAGAAAAAGATATAAAGGGGGAGTATGAAAGACAGAAGCAGAAGAGATAGAGTGATATAATGAAATAGAGGGTATGAGAGGGAGACGTAATTGCAATAGAAAGAGAGAGAGAGAGATGGACAGAGGAGGAAATGTGATGGAGTCAGGCAGATAAAAGAGATACAAAAAGGGAGCGAAAAATAGATAGGCAAAAAAGAGAAGCAGGAACAGCCAGAAATAAAGAGGGAGTAAGAAAGTATATAGAGGAAGAAAGAGACAAAAATTGAGAGAGAAAGAGAGAGAGAGAGAGAGACTGAAAGACAGACAGAATGAGAGATGGAGGCTGAAGAAGTGAATAGGTGGATTGATAGAGACAGAGAAGTGAAAAGACGAGCGAAAGCACACTTGATGAGAGAGCTGGGGTTAAGATCATTTCTCTCTCCACACCTGTGGCCACGTGCCTGTGTGTGTGTGTGTGTGTGTGTGTTTTCAGCACCAAAGCGCGCGCACACACAAACACACACACACACACACACACACAGACCCTCTCTTATCCTGAAATAATAAGTCACTTTCAAAAGCCATTCATTACCCGCAATTACCTCTTTTCCTGTCCCTTTCTACCTTTCTTTTCCCTCTCCTCCCTTCATTCTGCTCCATTATTCACTCCCTAAATACATACACTACTTGTCCAAATGTTTGTAGACATCCCTTAGATAGATAGAGGTTGAGAGAGAGAGAGAGAGAGAGAGAGAGAGAGAGAGAGAGAGAGAGAGAGAGGATGAAGACAGCAGGTGAATTGGCTACATACCATTTCAATCAATAAGGAATGTATTTAAGTGCATTATGTGGATCAATTTTTAAATGTAATTCAGACATCTGCCAGAAAGGAGAGGATAATATAAGAGAGTGGAACTAGGTGCACTTTAAAAACAGCGGAATTCACACATAAGTGGTGTCTACACACTTAGACATGTAGCTCAGACACAAAAAAGTGGTCTGTTCCAAGCTTCACAGAGAAACACTTCCCTGAACATCACTGGATGTATTTGAACACTTGTAAGTCGTGATCCCTCGCAACACTGATTACAGAGTAAGTGAAAGAGGGGTCTTCAGTAAACAAACCTCTCCAGACCATTAATAACATTTCGCTGAAAATGAGCTGCTTCTATTTTTCATTGGATTTTGGACCAGGACCAAAGACGAATGGCAGGAAAACAACAAGAATCAAAAGCTACTGAGGGTGCATTGCAAAAAAAGTGGAGTCATCTTAAATCTAATACATAATTCTCATACTCCTTGCTCAGAGATAGGTTTAGAATGTGCGTTGTCTGTATTAACTGTCTAATTACATGTAAATATCTCATGTAACAACAGTGTAACTAATGATGATGCAGTCAGTGTTAGAGATAGACTAAGTAAATACACAACTGTACTAGCTTCAGTTTCAAATCATGTAAGCGTATATATCTGGATATTCACTACATTATTACATGTAATTGTAATTGTGCTGATATTTTTTGGGGCATATGTGTATTTCCATGAGCTGTACTGCTGCAATTAACCAGTTGTTAACTCTAAAGTTAAAGGTGACTTTCACAATTGTAATCAAAAACATCTCTTATAAAATTCATAATACATTTCCTCACCATTTACCAGCACTACAGTCTGTTTGTGTACTGGAAACCAGTCTAATGTGTTTACAAAGTGTCTGTAAATGAGTAAAACAACAAATGCAGTCTTGTATGCTAGACTTCCTCTCTTCTGGAGATTTTAGACAACAGAAAGAACTCCAAATGTAGAAAAGCATGAACCAAAAGCACATAACATTGACTTATTTTTTGCTGTTTCAGATCAATTAAGGTGGAAATGTCTCCAAACTCTGGAGATGACTAACTGCATTACTGAAAGTGCCACAAAACTAAACAACTCCAGTGACAAATGAGTTTCTGTGGTATTTCAAACACTGAATAAAAAACTTACAGACTAGTTAATGTTCAGCAATGCATGAACAACAGACACTTTTTTACTCTCAAACACACTATTCCACCTTAAAAGATGCAGAGCTTCTGAATGTAAACAACCAGACAGAACAGTGTTTGCCCACAATCATAGACATCCACTTTAATGTGTAACTACGCAGTTAATAAACACATTTCATATATGGTAGTACTGTTATTTTAACCAGTGAAATGTGCCTTAGTCCTTCAGCAGATAATTTGGTGTTTTAAACAAATAATACTTTCGATGATCTGCTAATGGAATAAAATACTTCTTTTGAAAAAATACAAAGCAATAGATTTAAATATTTTGTAACAACCTTAGCATGATTTTCCTTTGCTAATGTAGTTTTTGCTAACGTAGAAACCTTTGGTTTGGGATTGGAATCAAAGCCAAGCTTCATTACAGGCAAAACAACAGCAATTGCAAGGTACTGAGGGTCTTCCTGAGAATAAACAAATGGGGTCAGCTGAGGGAAGTGGCAAATAAATCAGGCTGGCTGCTGAGAGACAACAAAATAAGCCCAAAAATTAGCTCTGAAGAGCAGGTGAGTGTAGCCTTTATTGAAACCATTGGCGTCTTTAATGTAAATCCACCTGCGGATGGCTGTGTTCTGGCGATTTGGAAGATAAATGCCTCGGTGCATTTATGTCTGAATGTGGCAGTGTTTTTAGGGCAGAGAGATTTTCAATAAAAGAGCATTGGTGGCTGGAGAGTTGTGGGGTCGGGGGGTGGGGGGTGTTACGGGGAGGATTGTGATGCTTTTGGTTTTAAAGGACCCTCTTGGCGACCTCTTCATCAGTGTGTGACCCCAGAGCCCATCGGCCTCATCCTAAATAGCGGCTTCGCTAACAGACTTCAAAAGCAAAGGGCAGGCCGTAATTTCCCTATTGGGCCACGATGGAGGCATGAAAGCTGCCTTGTTCTCTCCACACACCTCCTCTCATCCCCTCATCTCGTCCTAACAACAGCCAGTTAGAGTAATAACCAGAGAGAGCGCGAGGGAGAGAGGGGGATCTGAGGAAACGAGAGAAAAAGACCTACACTCATTGGCCATTTTATCAGAAACACCTACCATATAGGTGCCATTTCTAAGTTTACAATTACAGCATCTATCATCCTCACTCTCCGCCTGCTCCATCAATGGAACAAGGGACCACCAACCACAGGACCCCCGCTGTCCAGATATTATTAGATTGGTGGGCCATTCTCAACATGGCAGTGACATTGACATGTGCCATATTAGTGTGTGTTGCACTGCTGTGAGTGTATCAAATGTAGCAGCAGTGCTGGGGGCTTAGTGTCCACTTTATTAAAAAGACCTCCCTAGTTTTGAACTCTTAGAATGGGGAAATAACAGAATAACAATATCCAGCTAAGTGTGTTTCCTCAGTGTTCTCTTCAGAAGTTTAGGAGATGTTTGAAACAAACATGAATTATCTGTATATAAGCAAGGTGTTTTTAATTATATATGCTAAAGAAAAACAATAGAGAAAAAATAATGGTGAAAATGTCTAAAAGAAAATAAATAAATAAAATTGTAAAATAAAAGCATAGGATAAATACTAGGGCTGTGTGCAGCTAGACCAATTAAATTGGCCATGCTTTGTTTGAGCTCTGGGCTGGACAAGCTGACCTAAGTTTATAGATCTTAAATAACTACACCTTTTTTAATCCCTATATTCTGGGCCTGATCCATTCAGTGGTTTATAGTAGCAGTTAATTCTGTAATTAACTGGTCCTGGTTAAAACCCTAGTAGAATCTGGAGTCTATCTATAACTATACAGATGCTATGAAAATTCATGTCATGATTTTAAAAACACAGCAACAGCCAGAAAGCTAATTTCCACTGGAATTCTTATGATAGAGAGTGTGAAACTATATACAAAGTCACTGTAACAGCCAATACAATCCTTTAAAACCAATATAATCTATGGTAAACGTGTGGACCCAGGTCTTTGCTCGTTTCTAAGAGCATCAATTCCACGCTGCATTTGTTTAACTAATGTAATCCCCCTGATTCTGTGTGTATGTCTCTGGGCTGATCCTTTAGCCGAGCCATGCATCAGTCTGACTGCGGCCATGTGGAAAAGCCCCCAGTCTAATGGGGGGAACGCAGGAACGGCCTTTTCTCTGATTATTATTGATGGACCTATGCGCGTTGGCGTTTTCTTTATGGCCCTGGTGATGACGGATTGGTGGAGGGGAGAGACGGCCTGAAGTTTCCAGACGCCAGAAGCACTGGAAACGACCCCAGCCTTGAATATGTATCGATCCTTGGGCCCCCTTTCGATAATTCGGAGCGTGTCACATTTGACAACATTATGCTGGGACGGGACGCTTCTAGAGGGCTAATGAAACTGTAACTGAGCTGCAGAGGGATGGTGGTGCGGTGGGGTGCACACTTTGGATGGAGGCTGTTTTCGGCAACATTAACCTTGCAAATAGCTGTCATAGGCGTATAGGCGGCTTAGGCATGCTGGGAAATCTCCCCCTTCTCCCTCGCAATGTAATAACTTTGTCATCGTTGACGTTACCATTAAACACCAGCAAAAGCCATTAAGATCCACCTCCACAAATGCGCAAATCTTGTTCGCATTTACTCTGTGTGCTGTGGCAAACCGCTGCGTGATTTACACAATTGTCATCGCTTTTGACGAATGAGCAGAAAATGTAAAGTAGCCCAAGACTAAAATCAGGAGCCCAAAACTGCTGGAGGCTTACTGTACAAAAAATAAAAAGTTCAATTTACTGATGTAAACATAAATAAAATATACACTATAAGATATTGACACAATTATTTGCCAAAAGTAAGCAACCAACACAAAACAAAAGTGGGTAGATGGGATTTTGATGTATTTCACATGGAAGTGCACACATTTTAATCACTAATTCCATTATTTTATCTCAGGGAAATGACAGAAACCTACCATAGTCACACTTCAATATTTACATGCTTTTATTTTGACATGTAGGTCATTTCCTTTCAAATAATTAATGAAAGCATGCTTCATCTTGTTTTGAAAGTTGAAAATATGAGATATTGTTATAATTTATAGTAACTTTTTTAAACATTTTGTACTCTGAGTTATTGAGCCCAAAGCATATGCAAATAATTCTCTAAAGAAGTGATACATATACAGCCCACCCATAAAAGACATAATTCCTATAACTCATACATGTAGTATTCGGTTTTGGTTATGTGATCTGTTCAAGGTTTCCCCATTCAGTATCACCATTCATATGAAAGGTACTGGTCACTATTATTACGATTATAATTTTGTAAATAGAACAAAACAATAAATGCTTGCTAGAAGAATCTTTAGCAGCTCCTGCAAATCTGCTGAGATTTGTTTATTCCATATTTATGTATTGCAAGCTCAAAACAATAAACAGCCAAATAAACAACAACAACAAATAGGAACACTATATTATATTACTGTCAGCACAGGATGTCTGCCCTGGTCCATTATCTGCACAAAGCTAAGTTACTTAATGGTCAGCTTTAAGAGAACATCCATTATGTTTGTACACGTCTGAGGAAGCTAAGCAGTGATGTAAATAAAATGCCTCTTACCGTATTATTACGCAAAACACTGCCATCATCATCATCATCATCATCATCATCATCATCATCCTTATCACCCCCTTCTCAGCGAGGAAGGTTACAGTTTAGCGCTTCTGTGCCGAATCCAAACTCAAGTGCCACTTCTCTCCTGGAAATAAAAACAAACATCTCGTTTCATTTTTCCACATTGTAGACGAAATTGCAGCTTTGTTAATATGGCCGCCTCATGTTTACAGGAGATAAAGTGTGATGTACGCTGCCTTAAATGGGGTCCATCGGCCAATACATAATTGGCTAATGACCCAAAGTGTGTAGACACTCACTGTAATGAATTATATAAACTGATACTGTGTATAATCTCCATAGAAAAGCTTTGACTAATTCAATGGGATGCTCAGGAGCAGCTGCTCATGAGCTTAAGATCAACATACTCAATGTTAAGTGTGAGTGAGAGGGGTGTAAATCCAACTCACACTGGGATGAGGAGCTGTGAAAGCATTCTGTGGACTGATGGAGATCCATACGCCTAGAAGAGTACAGGCTGCTACTGCAGCAAAGGGGAACAAACCCCTGTTTAAGACCCTTCATTTCAGAAACAGCGTTGTACGCGCAGGTGTCCAGAAACATTTGGCCATACACTGTACCTGACTATCTGTCTGTGGCTCTGTCTGTCTGTCTGTCTGGTGTTCAGAGTAATTACTGGCGAACACAAGTACGATCAAGTACCACTTCCAGCTCTTCCTTTTCAACAGGAAGGAGAGAAAGGGAGGAGAAATGACAGAGGGAGAGAGAGAGTAAAGGTGAGGTGGGGAGACGGATGGAGGGAGAAAAGCAAGAGAGACAGACCAGTCCTGTCAGAGCCAAAGAGCACTAAGATGCTCCACTCACATCCCATAATTGTACGAGAGGCTTCATTTCACTGCCTGATTTCCTGTCTTTTGACTGGCTTTAATAAGCCCAATGCTTTTAATAGAATGCTGAATACACCCCCTTAACCCCCCCACCCCCACCACACAGACACACAGACACACACGCACGCACACACACACACACACACACGCACACACACACGCGCACACACACACCAACAAAACCCTTCTCCTCTCACTTTCTCCATCCCTCTTTTCTTCTCGCCTTTTTTCCCCATGGATAAAGGAGGAGAGGCGGATAAAGCATCTTTCGGCTCGCTCGCTTTTGAATAACCTGGCAACCCACCCCAACTGCCCCCACCCCCACCTTCAAGAAACCACCACCCCTTATCATTCCAGGATCAGACAGCAAACAGCCATTTTCCTCACTCGATCAGGGCCTTAACAACATCAGAGAGAGAGAGAGAGAGAGAGAGAGAGAGAGAGAGAGAGAGAGAGAGAGAATTGAAAGGCATCCTCATAGGCAGATGCCCTGAATGCCTCGGAGGTTTTTTAATGAAAGCTGGGGTAATGTAAGATACATCTCAGCCCTGTTTACTGTCTTCCCTTCAACCCTGAGACGACCAGAGCGGGCAAGGTAGAGCGAGAGAGAGAGAGAGAGAGAGAGAGAGAGAGAGAGAGAGAGAGAGAGAGAGAGAGAGAGAGAGAGAGAGAGAATAAAAGGAGCAGCTGAAATGGGACAGCAAATGACTAGATTTCCCCCTTCCGAATGCTGCTTTCATTACCAAGGAAAATATATCAAAAGGTACTTCAGTCCGAAAGGTATTTTAATAATACATTACTTTGCTCATAACTACTCTTAACCTTTAGGTAGAATGCGTCTAGGATGAATGCGGCTGTCGGGGCCCCGGTGTGGAGGTAATGAGACTCAGGTCTTATTTACTGTTGTCTGTCTGGAGGAACCTTCTGCCTCCAGCCGCAGAGGGGGAGTTAGCTTTAGTGTTTGTAGCATACGCCAACGTGGAGATAGAAATGGCAGCTATAAAGGGGGATTTTTCAACTTTTTTGCATAATTCACCCACAGAGATGTAGGGCAGGTAATTCCAAGTGGTTTGTTATAGTTAAGTCTATGGTCTCATATCTCTTTACAGTGACCCAGGGGTCAGAGTGTATACAGCCCATTCTATATCCCAGCAAACCCATAGATCTCCATTGTTTTTAAGCTATATGATTTAAGACATTATTTGCAGACATCATCTGAACACAGGAGGTGTCGTTTGCATTGTGTGAAAATGTTCAACAAGATCTGAAAACCTATTACTACAAAGAGCACTGAAATCTGTTTGTAAAAATGTTACACAAGCACAAAAAATCACTGCCGTTTTTAAACTTTTGGAGTGTGCAGTTTGGTTTAGGGTTAGGTTTAGTGCTATGTGTTGGTGATAGCATTAAATAAGCTAAAAAGCACTACCATAGAAAAACAAAATGTGAAATTCCACCCGGACATGCTTTTAAGTCTAAAAAAGAGGATATGTCCTGGTAAAAGAGGACATCTGGTCACCCTAGTTTAGGTTTAAAATTAGGGCTAAGTTTATAGTGAGGTTTAGGATAAGGTTAAAGCTGGGGTCAAGGTTAGATTTAAATGTTAGCGATGGCATATTAGTGCTATGTTTAGGATAAGTATTAGGGTTAGGGTAACCATAGCCATAACATTAGACTAGTACACATTTCTGTTTCTATGTGTATTTGGAGAATAGATTTATGTTTCGGTTCAGGGTTAGGGAGGTTTTAAGGCTGGTTTTTAATACCAGGGAGGCAGAAATATATACAAATTCTGCTAGACTTTAGCCTGCATGGAAATACTTCAGCAGTATTATTATGGTCGCACAGCCTCCCAACACTGGGCGGGAGCATTGGAACTGTACTTCGATTGGAGCTCCATCCAGGTGGTCATTAAGAAATGATGTGAAACAGACAAAAACATTGTTTTCACTGCCTGGCCAGGGTTGTTATGTAATTAGTCACTTTGAGCATTTCCTTTTCATTCCCGTCCTTTAATATTATAATGGTGAAATATTACAACAGTGTTGTGTGAAAGACTGCCATAAAGTGCCCCACAATGCAAAGGTCACAAATGTAACCACTTGGCAAGAGTTTTTAATTCCTGTCAAATCCTTTGCTAGGGATTCAGGGAATCCAGAAGGCAGTCAATTTTGGTCAACGTTCTGTTTGGACAGTGGGGATATGTGATTCTGCTGATGATAAAGCTGTGGTAAAACTGAAAGGTCTCATACATCAGGGAGCACATTCCAAGCCGTTCTGTGCAATAACTAATAGTGATGTAGTTTTCCGAGGCAGTCAACCCATTTGGACGTCTGGTTCCATTCACAACTGCTGTGATTCACAACTCGGACTCCAGATCAACCCCACTCTCTCAATCAAGTTGTTTACATCTCAGCCATTTAATTTTATGGCCATTTTGAAAAATTCCCCTGTGGAGTTCCCTGTTAAACCTAATCTCAGTGTTTGTGCTAGTGAGGATAATTCTGACCCTGTATAACAGGAGCCAATGGGCAGGGGCTGAAGCTACAGTCTGCAGGCGGCTATTGTAATAGTGCTGCTTCATAAGCGCAGAGAAATGTGTCGCATGGTAATCGGCTGAAAAATGCTGGAATGTACCCTTTGGTAATTTGCTCAGGAAACAATACTCCAGAATATTTGTAGCCGGGTCATTTCGCTTCGTGCCAACGTGACCACGATAAACAATGCAATGTTATTTTAAGTTGTTTTGCTGGATTACATTTCAGGGCGAGCGAAAACAAGGGTCAAGGCAAAGAGAAGTGATTATTTTCTCGCAGTTTCTCGCTATTATTTATGATTATGTTCACAGATGATGTTCCATCATGACTGTTGAGTCTGAGTGGAGCAGGCCAATCACTCTCTCTCTTTCTCTCTCTCTCTCTCTCTCTCTCTCTCTCTCTCTCTCTGGCCTATGTTCCTATCTCCAGGGGTTACAGGTGAAGCAGCAGCTCTTATGCTTGTATATGTTTGTGTGCGTGTTGTTGTGCCGCTCTTTTGGCCTCCTGTACAGATGCTCATTATGTTTCGCGCATTGCTCCATGCTCCAGCTGAACTGGAGCGGTAATGAGATTCTCCAGTTCTTTTGTGCCGAGTCCGGTGTCTTTGGCTGCCAGGGAACGCTGCGTGTTATTCCCAGTGGAAGCAGGTAAATGACATTGGAATAAAATATCCATCCACAGCTCAAACAAATCTGTGCATCTTCACGCCTGCTCCTTAGCAACTCTGCTTCATCAAACGCATGCACGCATTTGCATTATACCATGGCGCTAACTGTTATACACTGAATGATCATTGTATCTTCGCTTATCATCCATTTTATCAGTTCTACTGACCATAACAGAGCACTTTGTAGGTCTACAATTACAGACTGCAGTCCAGTTTCTCTGCATATTTTCTTATCCCCATTTCAAACTGCTCTGTTCAGGAGCTCCAAGACCATCACAGAACAGATATGATTTGGGTGATGGATCAGCACTGTGGTGACACTGATGCGGTGGTGGTGTGTTAGTGTGTGATGTTTTGGTATGAATGGATCAGACACAGAAGTACTGCTAGAGTTTTTAAACACATAAGTGTCCCTGCTGGGCGGCACGGTGGCGCAGCAGGTAGTGACGCAGTCACACAGCTCCAGGACCTGTAGGTTGTGGGTTCAATTCCTGCTCCAGGTGACTGTCTGCGAGGAGTTGGTGTGTTCTCCTCGTGTCCGCGTGGGTTTCCTCCAGGTTCCTCCCACAGTCCTAAAACTCAAAAGTTACCGTAGGTGTGAGTGTGTGTGTGTGTGTGTTGCCCTGTGAAGGACTGGCGCCCCCTCCAGGGTGTATTTTGGCTTTGCGCCCAATGATTCCAGGTAGGCTCTGAACCCACCCTGACCCTGAATTGGATAAGTGGTTACAGATAATGGATGGATGGATGGAAGTGTCACTGCTGGACTGAGAATAGTCCACCAAGAGGATGAAATACGGTAAGAAAGTATGCAGAGAAGCATGTGATAATTGTGGCATGTGGTAGTCTGTAATTGTAGAACTACAAAGTGCTCCTGTATGGTCAATGGATGAAGAAAAAAAATGGACAATGAGTGTAGGTACATGGTAGGTGTTCCTAATTCAGTGATCGTTCAGTGTAGACATGCCATACAATTTATGAACCTGTATACATGGTGTATATAACATCTGTAGAAAAGCATAAAATGAAATATTGTGCTCCAGAGCAGCTGTGCAACCAATGCAAGTTGTGGGCCTTTTAAAAAGGGCCTCCGTTTTGTATATGCAGCATATTTTTTACCAAAAACAAAAAAATTGAGGTTTATAAATTTGTTATTACTCATTACTTGTTAAACAAACCTGATACATTTAATTACTGTCTTACAGCAAACAGGGAGACAAGGCTGCAGGGTTTATTGTTAATTTAGGTCTATTTTAATTTAAACTTTATTTAAATGAGTACATAGTGCTGCTAATTTTATTTGTGTTCAGTATAACACTTGCTGCAAAGATTTCAGTGTGTGTGTGTGTGTGTCTGTACATATTGAACTTTTCAGTATATTTAAAAATATCATGATAATACATTTTGGCCATTATAATTATGATATTAAATTTTCATAACGTTCCATGTCTATTCCACTGCATAAAATATCCGTGCAACATCAGTACATGACCTCACCCTTCTCATGTCCAAAGGTTTTTGGACACCTTATGCAACCCTGAGCACTAGTCAGGCATTTGTCTGCTCTTCGTCACACTTGATGTTGGATCAGTTCTGTAAGGATTTGATGGTGTTAAGCCATGAGAAGATTAATAAGATCAGGTACTGAGCTTGGATGATTTGTTTCAGATCCACTGAACTATATAAGGTGGACCTTCATGTTAATGTTTTCAGCAGAATGGTACTTTAGTTCTGTTTAAGGTAGTTTAAGGTGGGTGGGCAGTTGAATATAATGAATGTATCATTTAAGGTGGAACGAAGTGCTGCCGCTTTTAATGTGGAACAGGAGGCAAGTTTGCAATTTTTTGCCTGAGACCTCTCGTTTTGTCGTTAAAAGTGACACAAAACACCAAAACCAGCACCTTTCTACAAGAGAATTGCCCGCTTTTTACTTTTTACAAGAGAATCAGCATCAGTTATAGCCCATTAGCTTAACTCCTCAGTCTTCAGAGGCTCCAGTGTGATGTCCAATCACAAATCCTTGTCCCGATTACAGGATGGGGAGGTGAGCTTGGGCACCACACCACTGCTCTGTCATTGCGCCGTTTTTTTCCCTGCTGCAGCCACTGTGAGACTGTTCTTAGCTTTGGTTTACACTGTAATTAATGTACGTTTATCAAAATGTGGAGATTTATATACATTAGATACGGTAATAAAAACAGTCAGGAATTTTAAGGTGAATTACTGCGAAACCAGAAACGATTTCATGTCTCCAGTGCCTTAAAGCAGTGAAGAGTGTGTGCAAGCAAATACGGGTTCAGTTCCTCGTGTGTTGTTCTATAAGGATAGTGATTGGGCTGAAAGTGGGGATCATAATATTAACAGCGTTACCTGCACATTTTGGGGCGTTCCTACAGAAACAGCGCCACTTTTAGTGACTTGTGTGAACTGCCATTATCTGGTGTGTGGAGGATATAGGCAGCAGCTTTACTTAGAGCAGGTAGAGGACTTTTCTATTCCTTTTTATTTTTTTTACACCAGATCAAAGCTAGTTACGAGATAGGACTCAGTGTGCCAGGTACAATTGCTCAAAAAAAAGGGACCAGGTGAAAAAAAAGGGCTGCTTTGGTGTAAGTACCATTTAGTGACCCCTCCCTGCTCTGCCCACTCCATTCTCCCTTCAGCAGATCATTTTCAGTGGGGGAACAAAGCCTGGCACTATTAAAGCGCGTTAATTAAATCCGCAGCCAGAGCGAGATGCTTTTTTTTTTTTTTTTTTTCTCCGCCTGCCACTTCAGCTGGACGTCTCTCCTGCCCATTCACGGCCTTGCCATTTCCCTTTTCCTCTTTTCCTTAGAAAGAGAACAAGTCCCTCGCTCGCGTTGAGGGACGAATGAAAGGCCCTGCGGCGACGTTAATGGCAATTTTTCAGCTCTACACTAATGGCCAGCGCTAATTACTGAAGTGGTCCGGGCCTGTCTGAAAAAACAGAGAGAGAGAGAGAGAGAGAGAGAGGGGGGGGGGGGGGGATCGATACAGAACGAGCGTGTGGCACCAGGCCGATGTCAGACCCTTCCCCCCTCCCCCCACCCAAAGACAAGAGGGCATCATTTCATGAGAGGCGTCAAAAAAAAAAAAAAAAAAAGAGAGATCCTGCTCTTTTGTGTGTGTTTGTGTGTGTGTGTGTGTTTTGTGTACAATTCCGCAGGCCAGTTGTAAATGGACACAGGGAAGGCCTACAGTGTGGAGAGACAAAGACGGACAAAAGACAGAGTGTAAAAGTGTGCACTCCTCAGAAAAGAGACAGAGAAGGGGAGATGAGATCTCAATCCAGAGAATACTGAGCCATCCACACATTCAACTCCACTTACTGCCCTGGTTCAGAGAGAAAAAGCAAAACCCCCAGCAGCTCGTACTCAGGTGTTTTATTAGGAATCACCATTCCCTTCATTAACTAGGGCTTAGAATTCCTCTGAGCTTTCAAGCTGTAAAAAATACCCCATAAATACATACATGAGACAAAAAAGTGTTATTACGTATCCCAAGGTTACTCTGCGTTTATAAACGGACATATTCCATAACATACATATAAGCAGCAACATTAATTTTCGCGTTTATATTTTGTGAAAAATACATTCGGTCACTGTTAAATATACAGACCTTTATGGTACAAGTGGTCAAAGACTCAGAGGAGCTGGAACTCACTGGGAACTCCCAGCATGCCTAGTGGTTTCCTATTTTTCTGGGATTATCAGGGTTTATACTGGGTTTTTCCTTTTGTATGAGGCTTTTTGTGTTGAGGTGGCATTGGAGGGATTATTTTGTGTGGGTGTGTGTGTGTTTGGTGTCAGTGTGTGATGATGTGTGTGTTGGTCAGGGGACTTCCCCGTCAGCCTGTGTTTGAGTGCTGGAGTGTTGTACCCCCTGAATCTTTTCACACACCAAGCACAAATAAGGATGCTTATTCACATTAGGGCTATGTCTCAAACTCACCTCTTCTATTTTTCACAGTATATTCATGTTAAGTCTGTTGGGGGAAAAAAAGCTTGTGTTTATACAGTAAAATATGGAATCAATTTTACAGTGCCTATGTTTTCACATTTCTCTTTTGTAAACAAAACAGTTTTTGAATATAAAATCCACGGTTGGGGGCAAATAAGTATACCGTAATATCTTATACACTGCAACTGTATATTTTTCAGTGAAAATTTGGCAACCACAGCTACCAGTAAAATCTGTGTAAAAGTGTAAAATATCCCATGTTTATGAGCATTCCAAAGCAATGTCTGTGGAGTTCAACACACTTGGAGGAGAACACTAAGTTGTGAATGATTGGTTTCTCTGATGTGATGATGCAGAGAGGTAAATATGGTTTAAATAACAGACAACACTTTAACAACAAAACACTGGAGATGATTTGCAAATGCAGTCCATACTGCAACGCAGGTTTCAGCAGATACATTGTCATCAGTGGATTCTCTTGCCTTAAGTGAAATCTTTGTTTCAGGAAGTGCTTAAAGTTTAATGGCATGGATTCCTTTAAAACACACACACACACACACACACACACACACACACACACACACACACACACCTGTAGAGGTAAACTGATCCCTTAGTGATTGAATAATTTGGCCAGCAATATCCTGTTAGTCCCCTGCCCCTCCCAGCCCTGTGGTCAGTGGCCAGTTCCAGGAAAGATCCGTTTACAACATTACCTTGTAGTGACGATTCGTTTCAGGAGTTTTCTCCACCCTCCAAGGGCCTTACAAGGGTTTCTTTATGAGCCCTCTCTCTCTCTCTCTCTCTCTCTCTCTCTCTCTCTCTCTCTCTCTCTCTCTCTCTCTATCTCTCTCTCTCTCTCTCTCTTTCTCTCTCTCTCTCTCTCTCTCTCTCGCTCTCTCTCTCGGATAGAGAGAATAAGACGATGAGTATCTGCTCTCTCGCTAATAAGCCTTTGATGAGAGTTCCTGACGTCCCTGATTTCACGTGATGACAGTGAGTGGTTTAACGACACGAGAGAGAGAGAGAGAGAGAGAGTGAGAGAGAGAGAGAGAGAGAAACATTCCCTTCAGAAATTAATGAATGCACGCTATAAATCAATCCTTAACTTCATGCTACTTTGTGCTGTTTGATCTACATAGAACAACCTTCCTAAGAGCTGGACGCTCTGAATCACCTGCACATAAGCCTAAGTGAAACATAGGCTAGAGGTCTTTAATGCCCTACAGCACTGCACTGTGGAAAAGTGGAACTGTGTTCTCAGTATCGTTGAGACAAGTTGGAGTGGTATTCATGATCCAGCAAGAATCGTCCAACATCAGTACCCCACCTCACTGATGCTCCTGTGGCTGCCATCAAATCCACACAGCAATGGCCTCGGCCTTCTTTAAAAGACTACAGGGGTAGATACTGCAGCAAATAGAACACTGGTTAATGATTAATAACAATTTTCTGTGTCAGTGTGTAGTGTCTATAAACCTTCGGATCCTAGCTCCTGTGAAGAAGTGTCCTCCAGACACCAGACATGTCCTGAGGAAGAGATATCTGCATAAATTAGATTTTTCCTGAAACCGATGCTGTAAGAGGTACTTGGCCTGAGACAAAAACCAATCAAACCTCCAAACAAGCGCCTACATCTATCTTTAGAGAGGCCACATGACCCCGCTCAGTCCAAACCCCGCTGGATGCCTCTCAAAGAACACGTAGAACAGGCACAAACTGACAAACGCAGCTTTATTTCATTTCCATATAAATTACAAGCGCACTCGTGACATAAGCAAGCGCTCAGCCTCCGACAAAGCCGTGTGTTTTTCATCTTGATACTTGAGTATTGTTCAAAGCACTTTCGCCTCAAGCTCCACAAATTAGCCAAACAAAACAAGCCTAATACACTGGACGTCCCAGCCATTGTGCTTTTTTATTACGCCGCTAATAGATTTCGCCCGTGTCACAACACTTGAGACGTGAAGCAGGAGAAGTTCACTGGCAATTGGTGATTAGTTTGTGAGGGAGTTTGTTTGTTCTGAATCCCCAGCTTTCTCTTCTCCCTCCTCTCACTTTCTTGGCGATGGCTACATCACGAGACAAGGTTCACTGACCTGCCCCAGGGGTTAATAACATTACTGAACCACAGCTGGGTCTGAGTCATACACAGTACACCCAGACATCTGATATATGGCATTATATATGTATGCACAATTCTTTATGATACACGTGGTCATATATTAGCTTTCTGTGTGGATTTGGTGTGATGTAGTGTCTAAAAATACGCTTGTTTAATTGTATAGTCTTGTTTTGGCGGCAGACAGCTGAATGATTTTAGACCAGAATTTATTTATACGTATTTCTATAGGTGTATTTATGTATGCTCTATATATTGTTTTTCTTTTTTTTATTCAATTAAGCTAGGGTGGGTGAATTCATTTGATGTCATTGGAATTCAAAAAATAACATGAAGATAGATTAAATGTTCAAACATTTGTGGGCAGTCCTTAAGTAGCACCCATTGCACACACAGCTGTTTGGTGCCTGTAAGCCATGGTCAATGCCAAACATTTTGCCAGAGAGGTGCAAAGACCCCCAGAATTGGGCTGTTGAGCATATGTTCTCTTGAGTGACTGATCTCCATCCAGCACATTTAGGATGAGCTGGAGTTCTTGGAATCCAGAAATAAATATCCAATATGATCTCACTAACGTTTATGTGGCTGCATGCTATCAAATCCTCACAGAAATGTTCTTCCAGGGGAGGGGAGTAATGACATTTTCAGTAACAACCCCAAAAATAATTTTAGTAATATCTCTAGTGATAATGTCAGGAATAACTCAAGTAATAACCCCAGTATTATCTCCAGTAACAATACAATTATTACAATGTAATAATTACGATAAGAATACCTGTAAAATCTTTAGTAATAACTCCATTATTAACCTCAGTAACAACTTAGTAATAACTATAGAATTACTTATAGTAATAAATTCAGTAATAACTCAGTAATAGTTCCAATAATAAACAGTAATAAATTCACTGTCAATTCCAATGATAACTCCAGTAAAAAACTTGAGTAAAGTTCAGAAGTAACTGCAGTAGAAACATCAGTAATAAATCCAGTATTAACTCAAGTAATGGTTTCATCAATAACTTCATTAGTAGCTTCAGCAATAACTCCAGTAATAACTTTAATATTGGATACATTAATAAGTCCCATTATAACTCCTTAATAACTTCAATAACGCATCAATAATAATTGCAGTAATAACCTCTGAAAAGTTGTTGAATCAAAGATATTTCTAGGCCCTGGTTACACTAACTGTGAATAAGTATTGACCAAAAAAAGTACAGCCTTCCAGATCTGCTCTACACACTGATGTTTTCAATGGACTGACCAGACCCCTGGCTCTGAGCCCCTCATTGATGGATCTTAAGGCTTCTGGCCGCTTCAATCAAAGCATTGTGCCAACAGCTAGCTTCCATTCCACATCTCTGATCTTCCCAAAGGCCCTGGAGAAGAGAGCCCGGGCTTGTGATAAAAATAATGCAGTTGTCATTCAAGGAGATTGCATCAAGACATTAAAGAGCTCTCTTAGTTTACTGAGAGTCCACTCAAGTCTGCCCAGAGCATTGTCATATTGATGTAGGGAAACTAAATTTGAGTCGATCTGGGCTCTGGAAAATGGACAAAAGGATTTGTTAATGCACCTCAAGTGGACGTCCTGAAGGACAGATACGAAATGAAAGAACATACAGATGACACGCCAAAAACCAGAGAGAGTAGATAAGGCAGGAACAGACACCTTGTTCAGAAAAAGAAAGATGTGTTTGAGGGATGAGCAAAGTGCTTTAAAATAAAAGGTGTTACGAGGGGGAAAGCATCAGCGCACGGTGGAAAATGTATCAAGCTTCTTAGAGAGGCTGTACTAGCCTGGAGTTACATTACAGCTACATAAACAAACACTATATGACCAAAAGTTTTGGGTAGGGATGCACCAATCTGTTATTAGGATGGGACATCGTTCCCAGTATTAACTGAATTATCAGCTAACTCTTGCTAATCTAACTTTTTAATGAGGTTAAGTGTATTTATATAGGGGTTTGGTCTGTAATTGCTGCAGTGAGAGCTTGCACTCCTGTGGGAAAACATTGCAGTGAAGATTACACAGTTGGCAGGTGATTTTCATCATTTTACAAGGAAAAAAAAGACAATGGCCTAAAGCTTAGAGAAGTTGACTTGGGGTAATGTGATCCCCTTGACAGTCAGAATAATTTGGGTGTTAGTAATAAGTGATATTTTTAGTGAAATATGCACTCATTTGTGGAGATCTTCTGCTGGAACGCCTGTGTCCAGAATGGCTGCCCTGTAAGTAACCAAAGTCACTAATCATTAGGGGTGTCCACAAACTTTTGGACATACAGTGCATGAAAGCACCATTTTTCCCCTGCACTGTTCCTCATAAGAGGTCAGCCATTTTAATCTCTCCCAATTAGCACATTAAACACCAGCTCTAAGTGCTACAGAACAATGGAGGCGGCGAACCTGGAGTAAACGAGCCGGCCAATTTAATTGGTAATTAACGAGTGGTCTAAAGTGCTAGCAGGCACCAGGATTGTAATTCAAAACAAGGGAAAATTAATCACTCTAATTATTCACAGAGAAATGTATTCATTAGCATAATTGAGGCTGGTAGGTTTAAAGGCCACTCCATTGCCAGGGCATGAGCTCAGTCGCTCGCAAACACACACTTTATTATATTTTATTAATCACTTCACTTCATTATTCAATAATCCAGACGCGGAGCTCTGGATCCAGGGCTTGGAACTGGGGGAGGAAAGATAAGGCGCTTATTAAATAAACTACTCCACCAGTTATGAAGTAAAGATTCTCTGAGTGTAATGTGTTATGGAGGGTTTTAATGGCTGACGACGCTATTGGCCTCTTAGTTATCCTCGAAGCTCTCCGCCGAGCTAAACCAACAAGGCGCTTTGAATCTAGAACATTTCATCCTCCATCTGCTTTGGGTTCCAGCGTGAAACATTTGTTATGAGAATATAGCTGTTTCCCCCGTAGCATCTGTTGCAGAAGAAGGGTGTTGGTGGTGGTGATGGTGGGGTGGGTGGGCATTAGCATGCTAAGCTCCCTCCCAAAAGAACTTCCAGATGGGTTTAGTTCTAATGGCGCCATTATACGCTAAATTAAAAAGGTGGAGCAAATGGGAACGTACAGTTTAAATGACTCTGGATAAAACAGCTCCATTGCTCAAGCGCCGCTGACGCCTAAATGGGGTCGGAGCCAGCGCACGGAGAGTTAATCATACACACATAAAATAATCATGAAGGAACGGATGGGAAAGTAGCAATCCATTACCTTTAATATGGTGCCCAGCCTCGGGAAGCCAATGGTTTGTTTTAAAACAAGCCGTCAAGTGTTAGCAATAAGGCGAGGAGGCCCTCCCCTCAGCTGGTGTTTTCGGCAAAATGCTTTAAAAAAAAAAAAAAGCAGAATCCAGCGCCTCATCAACTTGGCTTGGAGCTAATGAGCCCAGAAAGTTAATACGAGGGAAATGTGTGATATTGAAAGACTACATATTTTTACTAGGAACATTATTCTCCTCGTAGCTGAGGAAATTGGCCGAGAAATTTGTATTTATTTATTTATTTTAACTGCACCCACCCCTGCTCTCATGTCTTTAGGGAATGTTTTTCTAATTATTTCAAATCTAATCATATCATCCAGCAATAGGCGATCTATAGGTATTTAAGTTGCTGTAAAAAATATCTGTCGATTTAGGGTTAGATTTGGCCCAGGGTTAAGATTACAGTTAAAGTGGACTTATTATACACCGTTTTCTACAAGTGAACACAGTTCCCTTTAAATGAGAATGAACTACAGCTCGGTTCAGTGTAGGAGTCCACGTGCAAGGCCCAATATATTCATTATTCATTTTTACACAGTTCTCTTTCTCCTGTCCTCCATATTTAACCTGTACACTTATTTCTTCATGCTTGTTGTGTTTGTTTTGCTCTGTTTAATCTTGGCTTTGCGTCTCACATAAACACGTGTCCAGCGCTGATTAGAGAGACTCAGATGAGGATGTGGGACAAGACTAAAAGGTCTGCACATGTCTGTTTTATTTCACAACTTGTGGTTTGGTGGGTGTTCAGGATCCACAAATGGATGTGAACATGCACTGTTTTTTCTTCATAATATATCCCTTTTGAATATAAAGTTAGAATTAGGGTCATGTGAGGCTTATATGTGTAGATAGCTAGTTGAATGAAAGTGAAAGTAAGCTAAGCATCCACAATAATAACCGTGTTTTTTTTGTGTACCAACTAAGAAAAAAAAATCGTAGCTGAGCCGAGCAGGTACCATGCATTGGAAAAGTGCAAAAGTGAAACTTTAGACTTCAGCCCAGATCCCGCAGACCGAACCATTTAAGAGATCTCACCTGGCTATATATCTATATTATATCTATACAAAAAATAGATTAAATAGAGTGTTAGTTCCTTATTAGCTGCAGTAAGAGCTTGTACTCTTCTGGGAAGGCTTGGAGCACTGCCGTGAGGATTTGATGGCTGATGAGAGCATCTAAGGTATTGGGCATTGAGATAAAAAATGGAAGTTGGGGAAAAAGGAAGAGTTTTTGATTGGTTGTTTGAATAATTTATACACATATTTTTCCAGGTCAAGAATTAATCCACAGTGAGTAAGAGTATCACTTCACAGTTGAGTTAAATTTCAACAACCTGAAATCATGACATCAAACATTGTAGATGTGTATTGTGTTTTTCTAAAGGCATAGAAAGGACAAGACTGGCTGCCCATTGCTCAAAAGTACTGGACCAAAAAGTGACATCCCTTGCTGCGCTGTAGCTACCTCAGGAATTGTGTTGTACTTTGAAAGTGAGAGGAGCCGACAAGGAAACGTGAGTGTCAGGGGGCAGTGGGAGTGACCCAGGTCGTGACCCTGACTGAAACCTTACGGCTCAGCGTCTGGACACTGATGGCCATTCATAGCCTTAATTCCTGACCTCTGTGGGGAGCTGTCCATCTCTGAATACATTAATGGCATCCTCCAGTTTGTAACCAATCAATGAACTGGTGATGGCACCATGGGAAACCTTGAAAACACAAAAGGCGTGTGTTCACACTTGGCATGTTTGGTTGGATTAAAATGGATCATGCTAATATTAGTTGATTAGAGCCAATGTGAACACTGCCATTAAAATATACATCAAATGTGCTTGGTTTAGTTCCATTGATGCTGTTGAAAAGTGGACCCAAGACAGATAAACAGACCGAACATGAACCAAACTACCACCTCAGCTTTGTGGTAAACATTTTGAAGTTTTAACACCTGAATGTGTTATATCACTTATTTAGAAGCTGACCTAGAGCATGGGATAATACACCCCATACACACAGAACACATAAGCTTCAGTTAATAAGAGAACCGGTGAGATATTCGATCTAGTACATCAGGCAACAAACACACAGAGAACCCCATGAGTTTCAGATAGAACAAAGAACAGCACATATTCTTAGGGCTTATTGATCTAGAACATCAAATAAAACAACACACACATAGAACTCCATGAGCTTTGGCTAAAACGGAATAGGTCAGGCAAAGAAAACTCAATCTGTTTATCCAGAAAACAAGCTGTAAATTGTACTTTCAGACCATCTGAGATGCGCTTGGGCCCAGAGATCTCTGTGGAGCTTCTGCATAGAGTTGATTTTATGGCTTTCTCCTTGCATAATCAAATTTCATATTTTGCAGTGTGAGAGTGTGTTAAGTGCAAGGCTTTTCCAAAAATTCCATCACCTATGTGGTTGCAGTTATCACAGTAGCGTGATGTTTCTTAAGCAGTGCTATCCAAGGGCTCAAAGGATAAGACTATTCAACAGTGGTGTCCATCCTTTCCCTCATGTTTTTCTGCAGATTCCCTGAATCTTTTCACAGTATTATGCACAGCAGATGGAGAAAGACCTAAATGCTTTGCAATGTCAGGTTGAGATATTCTCTTTTCTGGAATGGCGTTTGGTAGATATTGTCCTAACTGTTTCTCCATATTTATTCATTTTATTTTTACTTTTGGGTTCAATGTCTAGCATGTCAATGTGATCCCTCAGAGAAAAAGGACTGAAATACCACAATGGATTGTTTTCTGCTTTGGTCTTGAATCGAACCACAAGTATAAACATGTATTATTCAGAATGAGTCTCTATTAAACCACTTCATTCAGCAAATTTAAACAATGCACCGTATCCATGTATCGTCTGAGGAATGACAGAAAGACGTCAAAACCCTTTCAATGAGCCACTGGAGCTCTGAAAGCTTTCGGACGTAATTCTTCTGAATGCATTTTCCCTTCATTGCGACCAGCTATCAAACATAAGAGGCATTTTTTTTAGATTTTTTTTCCAGGATACAGGAAAGGACTGAGTGTTCTGGATTAGAGGGTCAGTGGCTCTTATCTTATGGAGAGCACAGAGAGAGAGAGAGAGAGAGAGAGAGAGAGAGAGAGAGAGAGAGAGAGAGAGAGAGAGAGAGAGAGAGAAATATGGTTTGCCAGAGTAAACGAGAGAGGGTGAAAAACAGACAGACAGTTCCAGATAGACACCTATCAAGAGTGTGAGTGTGTGAGGTAGCACTATGCCCTTGTAATTAAAAAGAGAGAGGCGGCAGAAACGGCATTATGAAAACAAGCTCTCCTAAAGCCATTTAAAGTGACTTATCCCAAACGCAGCCAGAGGCTAATGCAACTGAGCAACTCTTCTCTGAATAATTACAACAACCCCCACCCCCCAACCCTCCAACCCCACCCCGCTCTCCATTTCAGCAGGGAATGGAACACCACGAGCCTCCATTTTGACGTGATTAAAACAGGTGTATGTTTGTTTACTTGCTGTTTGTGCTACTGGTCATTAGAGCCATGCTTGTTCCATCTGGCCCAATGAAGCCAAGACGTCATGGATGTATGTACTCTATATATTAGTTAGGATCAGGGGTGTTTCTGGACTAGATGTTGTACTGAGGGTCACAGGCACAGGTATATCTGCTTATCAATCAATCTTAGAGGCAGAACTGTTCATGTAGAGTACCAGTCAAAAGTTTGGACACATCTTCTCATTAGCTGTTGGTTGAATAGGGTTATTCATTGTACAGTATTCACTTACGTATAAGTAAGCAATGGTCTCAAACACATTAAGAAGGCGTGAAGTTCTACGAATTAACTCTTGATGAGGTCACAGCTGTTCACTGAAAACCATTCCAGGAGACGACCTCATGAAGCTGATTGAGAGAACGCCAAGAGTGTGCAAAGCTGCCATCAAAGCTAAAGGTCACTACTTTGAAGAATCTAAAGTATAAAACATATTCTGGTTTGGTTAACACTCTTTTTTTACTACATAATTCCATATGTGTTCATTTTTGTTTTGTTTTAATGTCTTCCATATTCATTTACAATGTAAAAAAATAATAAAAAAACTAAGAAAAAACATTTAATAAGAAGATATGTCCAAACTGGCACTGTACATTCACAATAAGTGGAAAATGGCCCAAAACAAAGGAAAACCACCCTGAGTGGGCGTGTCCAAACTTTGGACTGGTACTGTAATTAAAGTCAGTTTAAAATTAACAGCTTAAGTGATTTAACAGTAAACTTGGTGTGACTCTGCCATGGATGAGAAATAAATAACTACTGAACAATAAAGAAGTACTTATTAACAGCATCCATTTTGTGTATGTGTAGATTTTTGAGCAAATAATAACAAAAAAAAAAAAAAAACGCTGTGCCAAATCTGCCAAAACTGTATCCACATTATTGTGATGTATATACACATGGGGTACATGGAAAATGTGAGAGATAAAAACAAAGTAAACTGGCTCAGACTGAAAGCTCATGCTCAATAATTTGGAAAGACACTGGAGCATTATGGGAAATGTAGTGCCTTCACTGAATTTGCGCAGCGTGTTCTGTAGATCTGCTAATCAATCCAGGATGATTGACTTCTCACCGTTATGCTTTTAGTTGGGCACAGCAACATTTTACTGAGGCATGTGCCCAAGTAAATTGGATCTGATGAAAGTCCTACTTAGGATCATGCGAATATCACACTCTTCTCAATCATTGTGTAAAAATGGAAACTAGCAATGTTCCAAAATTACTTGGAAACAAATCTTTTTACATTGACTTCCATTGAAAGTTAGGAAAGTTGTCCCTTCTCCTTTAAAATTTATATTTTGGAGATACTTCCTTATCTTCAGACAGTGATGATATATGTGTCATGTATGGTATACTCTATGATGTCACGTCAGCTATAATGATATACAAGCCAGCTATGGAACATGGATCAAAGATCCGGATTTGAATACCTCTGCAGTAGATTTGATTACCTTCATCCACATAAACATTAGTGAAGTCACATATTGTTATTGCATCATTAATTCTGAACCTCAAACTACATTCCAACTCATCCCAATGGCATTGGATGGAACTGCATCACTTCAGAGAACATAATTCCACTGCTCCACAGGCAATGCAGGGGGGTTGAGTGCCGCTTTGCATCACTCTAGCGTGATATTTAAAGATAAATGTGAGATTATTGAAGGACTCAATTATTAACTTCCATCAGCAAATCCTTTACTTATTTATTTATTTATTTATTTTTGTTATCATTGTTTTGTAAAGCTAGTCTTTGTCTTTCTACAATCTCTCAGTCAACATGGCCCTTGTCCTCTGTCGCTGCTATTCCCAGCACCTGTGGCTGTCCTAATATTTAGATGAATCTATCTTTCATCTCCACTGACACGTCTGGAAGAGGAGGCCATATCTACAGCTGTGTGTGTGTGTGCGTGTGTGTGTGCGCGTGTGTGTGTATCCTGCCATATTTGCTTTGACAATAGCTTCATTAGCCGTCTTTGGCCACACAGATAAATGGGCCGCATTTATTTCAAAGGGAGATTTAATGGCTTCTCTCTCTCTCTTATTTTCATTTTCATTTTTTTTAAACCCGCCGTCTCAGAGTGTCGGGGATGAAGTGAAATCACAATGCTCCTCTTCCACTTCGATTTTCTTCCATTTTTTTTATAAGAGAGATGGTCAATTTCTGAATTATTTGCTTCTGTCTCTCCCTCTCATTCTCTCTCCCTCTCTCTCGCTCTTTTTCTTTCATCTTGACGCTCTTGAAAAATTGTCGGCGCCTCTTTCCTTAATAGTGGCGGCTTCCATCCTGTCGGCGCTGATGTTGCATTGTGGGAGGTTTTTTTTTTTTTTTTTTTTTTTTTTGAGGGGGGGTCAAAGAGAGGAAAAACATGAGGAAAAAGAAAAACGACATCAAAAGCATGTAAGGTGGTGAAAATATTACTTTGTGTGTGATTTTTCCCTCTCGCGCCAGCTATTCTCCTCCTAATTGCCAGTGATTATTTTAATAGTGAAAAGGGTGGCTGGTAATATGCTGTGATTATATGGAATGGACGGCAGGGCCCTCAAGACACAGCAACATAATGAAGGCAATGATCAGCAGGGCACGGGAGTGACACCCACAAAGGCCAGATAAGCCCCCGCAAAACCTCCTATCTCTCTCGCCCTGTCTCTCTCTCCGTCCTTCAGAAGCACAGATGCTATCTGATGCATTCAGAGGGCTGTTAGCTCTAATAGTTGGGAGCAGTTGTGGTTATGGTGAGCCATTCACTGGGCCTGTCTTTGATTAGGCCTGGCATTAGATTACTAGCCCAGGACAAGACATGGCACACCTCAAAAAAACATGGAACTGACAGCCACACACACGTACACACACACACACACACACACCTCTTTGGATCATGATTTATAACAGCCCAAGAAATAATATCCCAATGCCTGGCAACCACAGACTGACACAACAGGAATTCATTTCACTCTTGATGTCTTTTTCCCCCCCCTCTCTTTGTCCCCTGGAACTCAAGGTACCCAATATTAACCATCACCGCCAAGAAGTATGCACTAGTTTTATTATGTGTGACACCTGGTCCTATTAAAATACGTCTTCCCTGAAGCCAGTAACACTTCCTATGACCCCTGGAATCATAATGCTTTGTAAACGCACTATGCCATGCACAACACCTTTTGATACCTGATCAAAGACATGTATTATAGGTTTAAGTAGACGTAATTACATGGATAACCCATTCTTAAGCATTCGTATGACTTCATAAAGGCCACTGCAGGCCATAATCTTATTATTCTAGTGTGTTATAATTTAAAGGAACACTAGGTAATATATGGTATTTTTGCTCCAGGGCTCCCCCTACAGCTGCAGAGTGTAATTCACTTTTTCAGCACTGTATTAAAATGATGCAGGAGTTGGTTGGTTTTCTAATCTCCTCCAAGATCTCTCCTACACCACAATGGAACTAGTTCCATTCGCATTCACAAACCTAATTAGAAACATTTCTGCCTGTTTCCACCAACATAAATGGGCTCCTGAACCAAAGTATAGTTGGTTCTGCAGAGCAAACAATGACTGTTCCTAATCTCAGCAGGACCTTATATAGCAATTATAATTGCATGTTGCCACTGGTCAGGCTGCATTTGATCTATCTGAAAGACCTGGCACTTCAAGATGGCAGCAGGTCCTACAATGCGTTAAACACACACACACACACAGACACATCAGAAAGAATTTGTAGGATCACTGAATAACCTGATATGCTTCAACACAAGCACAGTGCTAATTGGTGAGGTATTAGCATTAGACTCAAAGCTCCTATTCCAAACTAAAGAAGAGATCTTCAGACACCAGACATGTCTCGGCTGATCAACTTTGCTGTGTGTGTGTGTGTGTGTGTGTGTGTGTGTGTGTGTGGGTGGGGGGGGTTAATTGTGTAAAGTTGAATTTCCGCCAAACGGTTCCTTTAAAAACCACGGGCTCTGTAACTGATAGTCCAGGAGTCGAGCCAAAGCAGAAGCATTCAGTTCTCTCTTCACAGGAGGCAAGTGACATTTCTTTGGAGCGTTCTCCAAGACATTTCTGCTCCCGGTGAGGAAGGGATCACCTGAGGAGGTGGTTGGCAGAAAGAGCTACTGCCCACTGTGGACGCAAAGCCAAGGCCAATGCGGTTTTGTTCTCAAACTGAAAAGAGAAAGTTTTGGAAAAGAAAAACTCAAGCCTCGGTCAAAAGCAGCTGAGAAACAGCAGGCTGGACTCCACAGGGGGGATTTG